>NW_026264897.1:3761-7625 GCF_000817695.3 Arachis duranensis
TTGCTTGTGTGTGGCGTTGGCAACGCCCTTCTAGAGTTGGCAACGCCAACTTTGCTTCCAGGGTTGCCAAGCTTGCTTGGCGTGGTTGTGTGTGGCGTTGGCAACGCCCTTCTAGAGTTGGCAACGCCAACTTTGCTTCCAGGGTTGCCAAGCTTGCTTGGCGTGGTTGTGTGTGGCGTTGTCCATAAAAACGCACCATGTTCCCAAGTTGGCAACGCCAACTCCTCTTCCTGGCGTTGCCAAGAACAACGCCCCTTATCCTCCAAGTTGGCAACGCCAACTCCTCTTCCTGGCGTTGCCAAGAACAACGCCCCTTATCCTCCAAGTTGGCAACGCCAACTCCTCTTCCTGGCGTTGCCAAGAACAACGCCCCTTATGTCCAAGTTGGCAACGCCAACTTCTTGCCCAGCTTGCATCATTCTTGCTTCCATGCATCCTTGTTTCATCACCTATCATCAACAAGGGAAATAGCTTCAAAGTCTTGCCAATTCATGCAATAAATTTCATGAGATTTATTCATACTCATTCATATATGCATTCCTTAAATCATTTGCATGAATTAGGCTAGAATCAACATATTCCTTGGTACTCTCATGCATGGAAACAAAACTCATAAAAGGACTTGTTTATTTAGAGAAAATGAGTGAAATTAAGTTAAAATCAACTAAACTAACTAGCTAATATATTAAATATGCAATTGCATCAGCATCATCCTGAAAGTCTTTCCAGAAGTACAAAGGGATGAAGAAACAAGCAAAATGGGTGATGATCTCCTTCCAAAGCAATCAACTGAAAAGGAAGCGGAACAGAAGAACAAACAAATGCAAGAAGAAGAAGGGATTCAAAAGGAACCAACAGAAGCAGGGGTGATAAATAAAGGCATCACAACTCAAGTAACTGTCAAGAAAGGAAGATCAACAAGCAAGAAAAAGATAAAGAATAAGAAAAAGGCTCACAAAGGGTGGAAGAACAAGAAAATCCCAACTGAAGGATTCTCTAAGGGTGACAAGGTGCAACTAGTATATCAACAGCAGGGAGCAGAAGATTATTACACTGTCAACCAAATTCTTTCTCTTGAGCATATGGAAATTGAGCATCAAAGCACACAGAGAAAGCTGACAGTGAGAGGTGACAAATTGAGACACCACCAACATCAACCACCTTAAAGGGAGGTCAATGTCAAGCTAATGACAATAAAAGAGCGCTTCATGGGAGGCAACCCATGGTTTAAGATTTCTGTCTTCTCTTTTATTCAATAAGTTATGATTCCTCTGAATATGATTTTGAATTTTCATGCTTGGTAAATGCACACATCATTTTGAAGCACAGGGTAAACTTCTAAGTTTGGTGTACATTAAGGCACACCCAAGTTCATTGTTCAAAGAATAGGATTGTCCTTTAGAGCATATGCATAAGTATTTTGATAAAACATGTGACCAAACACTAAGTTTGGTGTCTGCATATGCAACAATGATCAGAGGATCATTTTCCAATCATGGACTCAAAACCATACAGATAAGGGATCATACATCAATTTTTCTAAAAAAAAAATGCATCAATTGTGAGAACGGTTTGCATTGTTAAGCCATCCCCTCCATAAAAGATAAGTTTGGTGTTCACCAACTTTTAACATTTCATTTGGGGACACAATTGATCACAAAAATTTTTTTTAACTATTAAACAAATCAAAACAACCTATTTTATTATTGCAAATAAGTTGCCACGGTCATATTATATTCTAAGCTAGCTGTTTTGATTCATGCAGGAGAAAGAGGTTAAGACAAACACAAGGAGGGGCCACGGCTAGGAGAAGCTATGTGAGGGAAGTCACATGTGCCTAGGAGAACGTGCTCATGGGGAACAAAATTTGCATGCATGCAACATTGGACACCGAAGTGCATGCAGCCAATGGGAGGAGGATCCTCGTCAAGCCTCAACCATGCATGCAAGCCGTCCATCTCATGCATTCCTTGAATGAGCAAACCAATCTCAGCCCTTCATGAACACTCACGGTTCCTTCTTCATTCATTCATTGTGGTTTTGCTGAAAAGCTTGAAAACTTCACCTATAAGTAGCCGTTAGCACCAACACGGTCTACACATTCTCATTCAAGCCACTTTCATATGAAACCAACATATTTCTTCCTTACCTCATACATCAAAACCGAGCCAAGATTCACCCCAAACACAACACATATTTCTTCCACTCTCACTTCCTCTTTCTTTTCACTTTAATTTCAATGGCCTCCTCAAGCTCAAAAAGAAGGCCGGAAAAAGAACCTATGGTGACCGAACCCCCATCATTTGATGCACGCAAGTTTAGATCCCAATTCCATGAAGGGAGATATCATAGGTTCATGGAGACAAAGAATGTCATCTATGAAAAAGGCCTTGATCTGAGGGAAGGAAAATACCCCATTATGAGGCAAATTACTAGAAAAAGGAGGTGGGAACTCTTGTGTGCTCCTTTGACTGACATTAGTGCAGTAATGATCAGGGAGTTCTATGCAAATGCTGCAAAAGAAAACAAAAATAGTGCTCCTTACACAAGCTATGTCAGAGGGGTTGAAGTGAGTTTTAGCCCTGCTGCTATCACAAGAGCCCTCAAGTTGAGAACCATAACCTATCCAGAGCCCAGTTATGAGGCTAGAATGCAAATGAAAAATAATCCTGATGAGATCCTGCAGGGGATATGCATGGAAAACACAGATTGGGAAAGAGATTCAAAGGGAGTTCCAAGTCACATAAGGAGGATAAATCTTACTCCTGTGGCTAAGGGATGGTATGAAATAGTGAGGAGATCTATCCTTCCTACTGGAAACGCCTCTTGGGTCACAATCAAACGAGCACTCTTGACATACTGCATCTTGCATGGAGGTGAGATCAATATTGCACAACTTATAGCCGACAGTATTCAAGAAATGGCTGATAGCACAAGCAAAGCAAAAGGTCTTGGACATCCAAGCACCATCCAAAGGCTATGTGACAGAGCTAATGTACTCTTTGAAGATGAGGACACAACAAAAGTGAAGAAAGGGAAATGGATTACCAAGAAGAGCATGGAGGGAACAAATGAAGAAGAAGACCAAGAAGGGGTGGTAGCTCCTAGACAGAGGAGAGCACAAAGAGAGGAAGGACGAAATCAAGCTTATGATGCCATTGATATGAGCCAATTGCAAAGATCAATTGAAGAATTATCCCAGCAACTCATGCAGGCTCAACAAGGTCAAAATCAACTCATGCAGGCCGAACAAGGCCAAAATCAAGAGGGCCAAGAGAAATATCTAGAGCCCCATCCTGAATTCATGGAGCAATTCTTGAAAGAAAAAGAGGAAAGAGAAGCTTGGCAGCATCAAATGGAGGAAAAACAAGAGAAATGGCAGCAACAAATGATGACTCAGCAGCAAGAATTTCAAGCACAGATTCTTGAAGGACAAAAAGAACAATACAAAGAATTCAAGGAATCATATGATAAGCTGTATTTTAGTCAAGCTAAAGCAGAGGAATATAGTCACAACCTGTATCAATGGAAGAATGTTCATCATACCATGGGAGAGGTGAGACACGTACAAAGAATGGAGTATGATGAAAACATGCAAGCAAGGTTGGAGTACTTGACCCACAATCTACCAACACTCAATCCTGAGATCAAGCCATTTGAACAATGCCCTGAATTTTTAGCCAAGCAACAAACAAGATCTCATCACTACACTGAGTCAACCTTTAACAGATTGGAAGATTTTGGGCTCAAAGGACTCTTAGATTCTGTTTGGGGTAGAAGATGTCCTGGTGAAGAGATCCGAGACTATTCCAAGACAGGGAAGAGAAAGAAGAAGAAGGGAGAATCAAGCAGCAGCCATGACCA
>NW_026264897.1:9527-10038 GCF_000817695.3 Arachis duranensis
AAAATCCAAGAATAGAAAGTGTATAAATAGAAGCTAGTTTGATGTAATTAGGATCTTTGAATTTTTTGATCTTTCTTTTGAATTTTTACCTTTTGACTTACTTTTGTCTTAGCCTTTGAATTTGCACTTTCTTTGAGCTTTCTTGAGAGACTTGTCCGAGCACTAAGAGGATCAAGGGAGACTTGACTGATCTCCTTCCTCATTCTTACTTGGGCAATTCTACTCTTTTGTTTCTGAGTTTTGGGTGTGTGAAATTGAGGAAATTCTGTCTCAATTCCCATTCAAGCTCTTTTCAATTTGTTTTCTGCATAATTCAATTTCAATTCTGTTCTTCTATTGCTTCTTCTTTAAATTTCTGTCAATTGCTTAGATAATTCAGATCTGGGAAGGAAATTGGGTTTTAGGCTTTGCTACCTAAGCCCTCGGGTCTGGAGATCACAATTCACTTGGGTTCTTCTGTGAACCTCTGCTGCATTTTATCTCATTTCTATTTGAATGCTTATTGCTTCTG
>NW_026264898.1:0-378 GCF_000817695.3 Arachis duranensis
GACTTAGGCTGAAAAAGGACTGCTGATGCTATTGGATCCTGACCTCCCTGCACTCAAAATGGATTTTCTGGAGCTACAGGAATCCAATTGGCGCGCTCTCAACGGCGTTGGAAAGTAGACATCCAGGGCTTTCCAGCAATATATAAAAGTCCATACTTTGCGCGAAAATAGACGACGTAACTTGGCGTTGAACGCCAAGTCCATGCTGCTGTCTGGAGTTAAACGCCAGAAAAACGTCATGATCCGGAGTTGAACGCCCAAAACACGTCATAACCTGGAGTTTAACGCCAAGAAAGACCTCTACTCGTGGATAGCTTTATTCTCAGCCCCAGCACACACCAAGTGGGCCCCAGAAGTGGATTTCTGCACCAATTATCT
>NW_026264898.1:4630-5358 GCF_000817695.3 Arachis duranensis
GTGCAGAAGGAGGTCACTAAATTACTAGAGGCTGGGATTATTTATCCTATTTCTGACAGCCCCTGGGTGAGCCCTGTCCAAGTTGTCCCTAAGAAAGGTGGCATGACAGTGGTTCATAATGAAAAAAATGAACTGGTTCCTACAAGGACAGTTACAGGGTGGCGTATGTGCATTGATTACAGAAGGCTCAATACAGCCACCAGAAAGGACCATTTTCCTTTACCATTCATAGACCAGATGCTAGAAAGACTAGCAGGTCATGAATACTACTGCTTCCTGGATGGATATTCAGGTTATAATCAAATTGCAGTAGATCCCCAGGATCAGGAGAAAACGGCATTCACATGCCCATCTGGAGTATTTGCATATAGAATGATGCCATTTGGCCTGTGCAATGCACCTGCAACCTTTCAGAGGTGCATGCTCTCAATTTTCTCTGACATGGTGGAAAAATAGCTGGAAGTCTTCATGGATGACTTTTCAGTATTTGGAGACTCATTCAGCTCCTGCCTTAACCATTTAGCACTTGTTCTGAAAAGATGCCAAGAGACTAACCTGGTTTTAAACTGGGAAAAATGTCACTTTATGGTGACTGAAGGAATTGTCCTTGGGCACAAAATTTCGAACAAGGGGATAGAGGTGGACTAAGCTAAGGTAGAAGTAATTGAAAAATTACCACCACCTACTAATGTTAAGGCAATCAGAAGCTTTCTGGGGCATGCAGGATT
>NW_026264898.1:9525-10026 GCF_000817695.3 Arachis duranensis
CAAGTTACAAACTTGAGACTGAGTGGTTAAAGTCATGATCCAAGGCAAACAGAGTGTGCTTAAGAGCTCTGGATACCTCTGACTGGGGACTTTAGCAAAGCTAAGTCACAATCTGAAAGGGTTCACCCAGTTATGTGTCTGTGGCATTTATGTATCCGGTGGTAATACTGGAAAACAAAGTGCTTAGGGCCACAGCCAAGACTCATAAAATAACTGTGTTCAAGAATCAACATACTACACTAGGAGAATCAATAATACTATCTGAATTATGAGTTCCTAAGGATGCCAATCATTCTGAAATTCAAAAAGATACAGGGAGATGCCAAAACTGTTCAGAAACAAAAAGCTACAAGCCCCGCTAATCTAATAAGAATCTGAGCTTCATTTAAAACTCTAGAATATTATTACTTCTTTATTTTTTTAAAACCTATTTTATTTATCTAGTTGCTTGAGGACAACCAACAGTTTAAGTTTGGTGTTGTGATGAGCGGATATTTTATA
>NW_026264899.1:0-564 GCF_000817695.3 Arachis duranensis
GCGCCCGGTCAAGGTTGCAACGCGTCCGGCATCCGTTGCAGCGCCGCCCGGCCAACGCTGCATCTCGCCCGGCATCTGTTGCACCGCCCCCCAGCCAACGCTGTAACGCGACCTGCCTCCGTTGCAACGCCGCCCAGCCAACGTTGCAACTCGCCCGGCATCCGTTGCAACGCGACCTGCCTCCGTTGCAACGCCCCCAGCCAACGTTGCAACGCCACCTGCCTCGCAGGGTGCCTGCTCACCCTTTCCCGGGCGCGTCTTTCTACGTGGACCACGTGCCGAGTCTAGGCGCGGCCCGACCTCGGCGGGGGCCAGCTCTCCCTCGGGTCACGTCCTTCCCCGGGTGACCGCGTACCGGGTCTTGCTGCCTATGGGGGGGGCCAGGCATCGAGCGTAGCGCTGGCATTGCGCCCAGCAATCCTTCGGCCAGGTTGAGTCTGAGCAACTGGGGACGCCTCCCTATAATAGGCTGTCGAGCCGTTACAGAAGTTAAGCCGGTTGAGGTCGGTTTTGCCGTTCGGGGATCCGTTTGCGTTCTATACGGCCCATTCTTCCCCCGGGGGC
>NW_026264899.1:9368-10020 GCF_000817695.3 Arachis duranensis
GTGCATCTTGCTGGCATTGCGCCCAGCAAGCCTTTGGGCAACTCGAGTTTCGGCAGCACGACACCCCTCCCCCCTATAATAGGCTGCCGAGCCATTACCAAAGTGCCACGGGTAGACATCCTTTTCCGTGAGGAGACATACCAAAGGAAACTGCTCTAGAGGTCGAATTTTGACGCCGTTTTTTGCGACAATCTCTAGAAAAATAAGATCTTTCCATCCACCAAATTTGGTGAATTTACACCGTGTGGATTTTTTTTGCCGATTTTTTTCCCACCCGAAAAGCAGGAAATTCAAAAAAAATGAAAAACGAAGCAAAAGTGCGATTTTTGACCTGGATTTTTTTGTGCAGCCTTTAAATAATATTACCAAGGTTCCCTCAAAATTTCAGGAAAATTGCACGAGCCAATTGTGAGATATGAAAATTTGCCCCCTCCGTTGCAACGGTCGGTGCCTCCGTTGCAACGGCGGGTGCCTCCGATGCAACGCTCCCTGCCAACGATGCACCAAACCCAGCCTCCGTTGCAACGCGCCCAGCGTCCGTTGCAACGCGCCCAGCGTCCGTTGCACCGCGCCCAGCATCCGTTGCAACGGCCCCCAGCCAACGTTGCAACGCGACCCGCCTCCGTTGCAACCCCCTCGGCCAAGGTTGCAA
>NW_026264900.1:0-10007 GCF_000817695.3 Arachis duranensis
TTTGACTGCCACTCGGGGATGGAGTTGTAGATACGTTAGTCTTAGCGGATCGTTGGCTCCGCCTGTTATCTCCTTCTACGACATGCTGTTGTCGTCGCCATATTCCTTATGTAACTAAGTCATCTCTGCCTCGCTGCGGGTCAGCACCTCCGAAAGAAACGGAGGACTTCATTCAGTGAGTCCGCGATCGCCCTCTAAACGATCAGAATAAGGTAAAGCTTGAAGATAAGTTTTGTACTCTATTAATTTCTCAGTCCCTCTAGTCGGGTGGGCGCCGGCCGGTCTTTCGACCAGATCCCCCTAAAAACCGTACGTGCGGGTCTCCCCGCATGCGGCTCACGCCATTCGAGGTGGCCCGGCCCAGCATTCATTCGCAAATCCTGTAGTGAAATTGAGACTGCTCGACCTCGGAAGCTAATTCGCGTGTAGGCAGCGCTGTCTGTCGTACCGTTGACTCTATCTATTCATTGAATTCACTTTCATTTTTTTATAGGCTCGCTCCCTCTTTTTCCAAGAATTAATGCACTTCCCTTCGGAGGGCCTTCTCTAATCTAATAGGGGAAAATCCTTCCATTTCCGTCAAATGACCCGGCCCCCCAGGCTCTTCCACCGTCCGGGCTCCCTTTCCTACCTATGCTATGCTCCCCCGGCACAGGCCTACCACGCTTCGCGCCTGCGGCGTTTTCGCCGGACGGTCTTTGCCAGTAGTGCCATCCTCCCCGCTGGCTGTATGGGCGGGTTTTCCCTCGCTGCTGCGTTCTGTTAGGCTATGGATTACAGGAACAAATGTAGTTGAATGAGACAGCAGGCGGGTTACACGTTCCGCTGTGCCGAGATGTGAGGTGCAGGTGGTGATGATCACCCCGGGGTATGCGCTAGCGCCCTTGACAGGCACTCCAGGACCCGCCAACGCTCATGAAAACCCGGGTCGGCCATTTGTCTAAGGGCCTCCATTCATCTGACCGGAGGTGTGGATAACGAGGCCACCTTCACAACCCTCTCCCTTCTGTCCTTATGTTGTAGTAAGGTAGGGCGGTTCGCTTGAGTTGCTCAACCGCCCCTTAGCCCGGTGCTCATGACGCGCTACGGGACCTTCACCGTGCCGGGGGACCAAGCAGGGCATAGCTAGCGGCATAGGAGCCGACTCGGCGTCAGCGGCTTCGTGCCGCACTGGAGTAATCCAATATGCGGTTCCGCACGTTCCACCACTTCTCCGTTCATTTCCAATACTGATCGTGAAACACCATGAGCAGCTGGATGTTGAGGTCCGAAATTCGAAGTGAAATTTTTGAATTGCCCGTTCCTAGTCGTCATGGGAAAAAAGGAAGAAATAAGAAAGAGATTATTCCCTAAGAGCTTGTCCTGTACCAGAAATGCATCTCCTTGCGTGCGAGATACTTCTATGCCAGCCGTTATTCCCGGCTCTGTTATGAAAGAAAGCGGCGGACTCATCTTACATCCCTAATGAGGGATTTTAGGGGATTAGGGCTCTCCTTTATCTCCTCCACCCATCCCCTTCTTCTATGTGAGGGGGGGCTTACTTAGTGCTTGTGCTAAGGCGCGGGTTGATCTCTCGGCCCTTCCCTCGCTTCTTGACTGGCTTGAAGAAATTGGACCCTTGATTCATTCAAGCCTTCAATCTCAAGCAAGCTTTGTTGAATCCCGGTCTCCGCCTGTTGAATCCTTCTCTCAACTTCTGATAGCTCATACATAACGGAAGACAACTCGTCCCTTCCGCCAGGTGGCACGTTCAGGTCAAAAGACGGTTGCTTCGAAGAGCTGGCACCGCTTCCACCCTCCTCTCCCCCTGGAGCCATCATCTTAGCCAGCTCGGGATCCAAAATAGTCAAAACTACAGCTATAACCAGCCCTCCACCACACCACCCGAGCCTACTAAAAAGAAAGTGGAGAGATTTGGTGAGAAGGATGGATTGGAGTTTGACAAGAAAGAGATTGAAATCCATACCAATCAATAGAAATGAAAAATAGAGTAAAAAAAGGGGGAAAAAAAAATGAAACATTGAAACACGTCTTTCCTTAGTCATGGGTACTCCCCACACCCCAATTTTCAAAGATTTTACATCTTCACGATCAAGCAAGTATTTAATCATACCATTGCTTGTTCGTATAAAATAGACCAAAAATCCTAAGATAAAAAGAACACTCCAATCAGATATACCTTGCATCATCATTCACTGAGAAACATTGATTCCCTCCAGACAGAAAGTTCATGTAGGAGTCTTAGTTGAAGCATCGACTTGAATCTCTTCAATGTCAGCAACTTACTGATTGATTGACCCATTCTAGAGAAAGTGCTTTCGGGTATACTTTCTTTAAGGAATGTGGTTCTTGCTCATAGCCCCCAAGACCATGAGGGAGCCCCCTTTTTTTTACATTTACAAAGGGATTCAGACAGGGAAGGCTGTTAAGCATGCAGACTGATTCTCTTTTCTTACGTGAATTAGATACTACTTCTTTCTTTAGAAAAAGTTTTTTCTTCTCTTCTGAAGCCTATAGTCATGACTATAGGCAAGAAAGAATTGAACCTAAGGCCTGCCCCCGAAACATTCGGAAGAAATGCTGCTTTAGATCCCGCCCAGATCAGATCAAGGGCGGTCCATTTTTTTTCTTTCTAAAAGAGCGAAAGTTTACGGGTGGATGGGTGCTCTTTAGGTGTTTACTACCTCACATCAAGGTGACAGGATTCGAACCTATGGCCCTCTGTACCCAAAACAGATGCGCTGACCAGACTGCGCTACACCTCGTCTCACCCCCCTCCGCATATAGATCCACCCGATCGATGAAGACTCGAACCGAACTCGCCCATCCTTTTGGGCACAGGGACGCGAGAACCAATCCGAGTAATCAACCGCTTTTTTTAGAAAATCTGCCTCCAGCAAGCCACCCCAACCCTACCGCCAAAAAGCCGTATAGTGCAGGAGCGCTCACATTTTGGCTTCCTCTTTCATTCACTTTCATTTTTGAAAATCCGGCTCGCTCCCGGCTACCTGTCCTTTGGACCCAAAGCCCGCTTAGAAGTGGATTCGAACCACTGACACAAGGATTTTCAGTCCTTTGCTCTAACCAGCTGAGCTACCTGAACCACTTTCCTAAAGTCTGTTTTCTTCATCGAATAGCGCCCTACCTTACTTACCACTTTACTAGTTAGGGAAAAGCCCTTTACTAATAACAAGAAAGGGCTTTTTTCGCTTGTTTAGTATTGCAAGCTTTCGAGCAGCTCTTTCAACTGCCGCCTAATCCCCTCTCCCAACATGCTCAAGAACCGAGAGCCGCCCAGGCCTTCAAGAAACGGGGGAGCTTGCTTCTAAAAAGAAGATAGGCCACAACGCGCAACGGGCTCCCCGCTCCTAGTAACTAAGTAGTGCTATTCTGTCCTCCGGGGGACTCCACCAACACCAAGAGGTTAGGTTCTTTCTCTCACGTAATTTCGCCCGCCCGTTCCACTTCCGTGCCGGAGGAAATGGGATTCGAACCCATGATACAATCTTCTTGTATGTAGATTTAGCAAACCAATGCCTTAAGCCACTCAGCCAGACCTCCAATTGATCGGAATTTGATGTGCGGTTGGTTGCCCAAAGGGCTATCTGATCCGATCAACTGCGTAAGCCGTAGCGCGCTAGCGCGCGTACTCTTCCTCTATCTATGAGCGAGACTCCATCCAAATCTGCCACTCGTTGGGCGACGCCCTCTTTTCTATGAAGACCGACCCCACCACTGAATGATGAACTTTTCCAGTCTTCGCCAATGCAAAGGCGACCTGGAGAGAACACAGAGTAAAGCCCTTACCCGCCTGAATGGAATTCATATCTCCTTCGTCTGGTCGAGAAGGGAGAAAGCCCGGGGAACTGGCTCACAGAAGAAGGGGACTCTTCTAAACCATTAAGGAGAAGTCCATTTTCGTCATGATCGATCCACGTCCTACCATAGTGCCCGGAGACCCTGGCTTGCTTAGCTTACAAAGCTAGCTTACTAACGCGAAGGCCTTTAGGGGCTTGCTTAGTACTTGTGCTAAGGAGCAAGTCTCAGCTTCACGCATGACTAACATACCAAAAGGCTTAAACTAGAAGAGAAGGTACGAAGTCACTCTGCGCATAGCTATGAGGTACCAGAACGGAGGTCGGAAAAAGGCATAAACTTTAACTAGCAGAAAGAGTACATCCATGTACGTAGTCACTCATATAGCTATATGAGGAGTGAGGATAGGATCTCCTGCCTGTCTGCAGGCCCGGATACAAGATCCAACATCACATACACTCTTTATTGACTAGAAAGGGGAAGCGCTATGAATCAGTACGTGAACGATGCCCCCGTAGCCTTCTCCTATGGGTCATTCCAGGTATTCTGGTTAAGTAAGTTAAGTCGAAAACGCGTTCTCGATGGAGCAACTTGCTCATTTCATCGATTTCCCACTCCTAAGGGAGGCCGGCTAAACGAAAGAAAAAGAACCTCCTAACCTACAGAAGAGTCCAGTCTATCAAAAAAGATTCCATATATTACATTTTTTTTCTCACGTCTTCTATTAGAATCTTTGCGTTCAATCACAGATCCTGGCATAAGATCCCATTCCCGCAAAAAGGCAGGATGAGAACCCAGGTCCTAGGTGATGCAGGTGGAAACTGTCTCTCAACAAATTTCCTTCGGCAAGTGTACCGAATTTGTCGTCAAGTAAAAACTCACAATAGAGTGAGGTCGAATCCCACAGGGATTGATTGATCAAGCAACTTTAATTAGAAGAATGTTCTAGTTGAGTGAATTCAGAATTTGGGTTGAGATTTGCAGAAAATAAAATGGCTGGAATGTAAATAACAGAAAAAGTAAATGCAAGAATTAAAGGGCTAAAAGTAAATGACTGAAAGTAAATTGCAGAATTGTAAATGGGACCGTAATATTGTAAGGAAGGAAGAAGGGGATTGGTGTCTTCCTCGATCCGCTACTCTCCCAACCAGGGTGGGTAGCTACGTACCTTCCCGCTTTGATGATTCCAGGAGCGTCAAGCCACTGTACCGATAGGTGCAGGAGCGTAGCGGTTTGGTTTGCTTAGGTAGTGTTTCATATATTTCCTTTGTGCGGAGAACTCCCCGAAGGTTCTAAACAATCTTCATCGATCATCCGTTCTGGTTGGTTGTCGTCCATCCACTGTTGGCCTACGGTTTGTGCTCGACCCTCCTTCTCGACCTCCCTTTCGGGTTGATTGGCCTCAACTAGCTGCCCATGGGTGAAAAAAGCCATTAGGGCGGTTGTTTTGATTGTCTTAGATGCCCCGATAACGTACTTGGCCTCCTAACTACTTTATAATAAGTAATAAGGAAAGGCCAATCCCCTATCCAATTTCGGGGGACGAGGAACTTCTATTCTTTTTCATTTCGAATGCAGCGGACAGTCAGGAGGTACACTAGCTGGCAGGATTGCTTTTGAATCGAAAGACGTTAAACAACAACAACAAGCACTCAAGCTACAAGAGAAGAGGAAGAGCTACAACTGCTACAACCGAAATGCCGATACACTAAAAGGATTAAGGCATCAGAGAAAAAGAATGATTTGACTCCTCAATTACCAAGTGTGGGTAAGGTCGCCAGGAAAGACCCTCTTTTTTGGGAGATTGTGTAAGCATATGATCTTCAATCCTTACTTGGAAGGAAGACTTCTCTAGTTTTGAACCTATAGAATTAAGCTAGCTATCACTCTTTTCTGCTGCCAATGGATCGAGATGATACCCGACACCAGCATTTAGTTTAGATGAATACTTGAAAAGATGCCCTGAAATCGCACGGTTAGGGCTGCGAACCGACGCTCAGACTCCTTTGATTAGTCGGACTTCTCGCTAAATCTTATGCAAGAAACCCTAGTGTTTTAGAAAACTCTTTCCGCTAGTGGTCTCTCACTTTCATTCCGGATTGAACCACTCGTCGCTCACTCTTCTTTTCAATCCTTTAGGACTTTAAGATATGTCCTGAAAAAATCATATTTTTTCCCTTTTCTAAGAATCGTCATGATCTAAGACCCCCTTGACTGACTTAACATGCATTCTAGCAGCTTCTGAAATGAAAACCCGATCCATGGAACCATCTTTTCTTTTCAAAGAAAGAGCTTGTTGAACCCGTCCTCAGACAGACCACTGGCACCCAATCTCTTTACTAGATTGGACCACGGGTCGTCACTCCTACATCCAAGATGTGGCACATCCCCCCGCGAGAAGGAGGGGAGGTGGTTATTAGGATAACCCAATTTTGGTTCTGGATCAAGGTTTTCCAATGGGTGCTGCCCTTGTCATACTGATCTGGAAAGAGAATGAGGGATTTTAGGGGATTAGGGCTCTCCTTTATCTCCTCCACCCATCCCCTTCTTCTATGTGAGGGGGGGCTTACTTAGTGCTTGTGCTAAGGCGCGGGTTGATCTCTCGGCCCTTCCCTCGCTTCTTGACTGGCTTGAAGAACTTGGACCCTTGATTCATTCAAGCCTTCAATCTCAAGCAAGCTTTGTTGAATCCCGGTCTCCGCCTGTTGAATCCTTCTCTCAACTTCTGATAGCTCATACATAACGGAAGACAACTCGTCCCTTCCGCCAGGTGGCACGTTCAGGTCAAAAGACGGTTGCTTCGAAGAGCTGGCACCGCTTCCACCCTCCTCTCCCCCTGGAGCCATCATCTTAGCCAGCTCGGGATCCAAAATAGTCAAAACTACAGCTATAACCAGCCCTCCACCACACCACCCGAGCCTACTAAAAAGAAAGTGGAGAGATTTGGTGAGAAGGATGGATTGGAGTTTGACAAGAAAGAGATTGAAATCCATACCAATCAATAGAAATGAAAAATAGAGTAAAAAAAGGGGGAAAAAAAAATGAAACATTGAAACACGTCTTTCCTTAGTCATGGGTACTCCCCACACCCCAATTTTCAAAGATTTTACATCTTCACGATCAAGCAAGTATTTAATCATACCATTGCTTGTTCGTATAAAATAGACCAAAAATCCTAAGATAAAAAGAACACTCCAATCAGATATACCTTGCATCATCATTCACTGAGAAACATTGATTCCCTCCAGACAGAAAGTTCATGTAGGAGTCTTAGTTGAAGCATCGACTTGAATCTCTTCAATGTCAGCAACTTACTGATTGATTGACCCATTCTAGAGAAAGTGCTTTCGGGTATACTTTCTTTAAGGAATGTGGTTCTTGCTCATAGCCCCCAAGACCATGAGGGAGCCCCCTTTTTTTTACATTTACAAAGGGATTCAGACAGGGAAGGCTGTTAAGCATGCAGACTGATTCTCTTTTCTTACGTGAATTAGATACTACTTCTTTCTTTAGAAAAAGTTTTTTCTTCTCTTCTGAAGCCTATAGTCATGACTATAGGCAAGAAAGAATTGAACCTAAGGCCTGCCCCCGAAACATTCGGAAGAAATGCTGCTTTAGATCCCGCCCAGATCAGATCAAGGGCGGTCCATTTTTTTTCTTTCTAAAAGAGCGAAAGTTTACGGGTGGATGGGTGCTCTTTAGGTGTTTACTACCTCACATCAAGGTGACAGGATTCGAACCTATGGCCCTCTGTACCCAAAACAGATGCGCTGACCAGACTGCGCTACACCTCGTCTCACCCCCCTCCGCATATAGATCCACCCGATCGATGAAGACTCGAACCGAACTCGCCCATCCTTTTGGGCACAGGGACGCGAGAACCAATCCGAGTAATCAACCGCTTTTTTTAGAAAATCTGCCTCCAGCAAGCCACCCCAACCCTACCGCCAAAAAGCCGTATAGTGCAGGAGCGCTCACATTTTGGCTTCCTCTTTCATTCACTTTCATTTTTGAAAATCCGGCTCGCTCCCGGCTACCTGTCCTTTGGACCCAAAGCCCGCTTAGAAGTGGATTCGAACCACTGACACAAGGATTTTCAGTCCTTTGCTCTAACCAGCTGAGCTACCTGAACCACTTTCCTAAAGTCTGTTTTCTTCATCGAATAGCGCCCTACCTTACTTACCACTTTACTAGTTAGGGAAAAGCCCTTTACTAATAACAAGAAAGGGCTTTTTTCGCTTGTTTAGTATTGCAAGCTTTCGAGCAGCTCTTTCAACTGCCGCCTAATCCCCTCTCCCAACATGCTCAAGAACCGAGAGCCGCCCAGGCCTTCAAGAAACGGGGGAGCTTGCTTCTAAAAAGAAGATAGGCCACAACGCGCAACGGGCTCCCCGCTCCTAGTAACTAAGTAGTGCTATTCTGTCCTCCGGGGGACTCCACCAACACCAAGAGGTTAGGTTCTTTCTCTCACGTAATTTCGCCCGCCCGTTCCACTTCCGTGCCGGAGGAAATGGGATTCGAACCCATGATACAATCTTCTTGTATGTAGATTTAGCAAACCAATGCCTTAAGCCACTCAGCCAGACCTCCAATTGATCGGAATTTGATGTGCGGTTGGTTGCCCAAAGGGCTATCTGATCCGATCAACTGCGTAAGCCGTAGCGCGCTAGCGCGCGTACTCTTCCTCTATCTATGAGCGAGACTCCATCCAAATCTGCCACTCGTTGGGCGACGCCCTCTTTTCTATGAAGACCGACCCCACCACTGAATGATGAACTTTTCCAGTCTTCGCCAATGCAAAGGCGACCTGGAGAGAACACAGAGTAAAGCCCTTACCCGCCTGAATGGAATTCATATCTCCTTCGTCTGGTCGAGAAGGGAGAAAGCCCGGGGAACTGGCTCACAGAAGAAGGGGACTCTTCTAAACCATTAAGGAGAAGTCCATTTTCGTCATGATCGATCCACGTCCTACCATAGTGCCCGGAGACCCTGGCTTGCTTAGCTTACAAAGCTAGCTTACTAACGCGAAGGCCTTTAGGGGCTTGCTTAGTACTTGTGCTAAGGAGCAAGTCTCAGCTTCACGCATGACTAACATACCAAAAGGCTTAAACTAGAAGAGAAGGTACGAAGTCACTCTGCGCATAGCTATGAGGTACCAGAACGGAGGTCGGAAAAAGGCATAAACTTTAACTAGCAGAAAGAGTACATCCATGTACGTAGTCACTCATATAGCTATATGAGGAGTGAGGATAGGATCTCCTGCCTGTCTGCAGGCCCGGATACAAGATCCAACATCACATACACTCTTTATTGACTAGAAAGGGGAAGCGCTATGAATCAGTACGTGAACGATGCCCCCGTAGCCTTCTCCTATGGGTCATTCCAGGTATTCTGGTTAAGTAAGTTAAGTCGAAAACGCGTTCTCGATGGAGCAACTTGCTCATTTCATCGATTTCCCACTCCTAAGGGAGGCCGGCTAAACGAAAGAAAAAGAACCTCCTAACCTACAGAAGAGTCCAGTCTATCAAAAAAGATTCCATATATTACATTTTTTTTCTCACGTCTTCTATTAGAATCTTTGCGTTCAATCACAGATCCTGGCATAAGATCCCATTCCCGCGAAAAGGCGGGATGAGAACCCAGGTCCTAGGCCAAAAGACTTTACCAGCTAGACTAGTGGAGCTGCACTCATAATGCCTGAACCCCCTTTAGGTGAAAATGAAAAGGCCCCGCCCATCAACTTCTGTAATGGAAGCTTCGGCCACTTCCTGGTTAATAGCCTACGGCTAGCTTGTCCCTCTCTTTTTAAGAAGTGTTTTGACACCCCTATCTTTCTTGCTTTTCCGATAGCCTTTAGTATAGGAGCATCTCTAGTGGTCCCGCCTAACTCTTCGTTATCTGTCCGAATACCTATAACTATCTTCCTCTGTTCCACGAATAAGTTAAGGGACTTGGAGTACCCGCCGGAATGAGCTTCCCTCCTTTCTTCTTTCTTTATACTTAAGTATGCCCTGAAGACAGAATGAACGGATCGAAGACCTATTCTGATCTCAAAATTCACCTATCCCTGCCTTATTCAACTCAGAACTCAAAACAGGTCTTTGGCTTCCTACGCTCTCCTTCAACTAAGAGTGATAGGAAGTGATGCCTAGCTCGACCGAAAGCTAAGGGTAAGAGTGGAGTCGTAGAAG
>NW_026264901.1:0-615 GCF_000817695.3 Arachis duranensis
TGGTGAGGTAGGTGAGGTTTTATGAAGGATGGATGTGAGTGGTGAAGAGAAAGATGGGATTTGATAGGTGAAGGGTTTTTTGGGAAGAGGTATTGAGGTGATTGGTGAATGCGTGAAGAAGAGAGAGAGTGGGGGGTAGGTGGGGATCCTGTGGGGTCCACAGATCCTGAGGTGTCAAGGAAAAGTCATCCCTGCACCACATGGCATGCAAAAATGCGTTTTTAGCCATTTCTGGCGTTAAACGCCGGGCTGGTGCCCATTTCTGGCGTTTAACGCCAAGTTTTTGCCCTTTACTGGCGTTTAACGCCAGTCTGGTGCCCCTTTCTGGAGTTAAACGCCCAGAATGGTGCCAGACTGGGCGTTAAACGCCCAACAGCTAGCCTCACTGGCGTTTAAACGCCAGCACGCTCTCCTCCAGGGTGTGCTGTTTTTCTTTCTATTTTTCATTCTGTTTTTGCTTTTTTCATTGATTTTGTAACCTCTCATGATCATCAACCTACAAAAAATATAAAATAACAAAGAAAAATATATAAAATATAACATTGGGTTGCCTCCCAACAAGCGCTTCTTTAATGTCAATAGCTTGACAGAGGGCTCTCATGGAGCCTCACAGAT
>NW_026264901.1:4617-5406 GCF_000817695.3 Arachis duranensis
TCTTCATCCAATCCTTCTTACTCCTTTCCATGGCAAGCTTAAGCAAG
The DNA here is from genome assembly GCF_000817695.3 of Arachis duranensis. Classification (NCBI taxonomy): domain Eukaryota; kingdom Viridiplantae; phylum Streptophyta; class Magnoliopsida; order Fabales; family Fabaceae; genus Arachis; species Arachis duranensis. The sequence goes on from NW_026264901.1 coordinate 4,665, forward strand.
GGTTTCACCGTTGTCAGTGGCTACCTCCCATCCTCTCAGTGGAAATGTTCAACGCACCCTGTCACGGCACGGCTAATCATCTGTCGGTTCTCAATCAGGTTGGAATAGAATCCAGTGATTCTTTTGCGTCTGTCACTAACACCCAGCCTTCAGGAGTTTGAAGCTTGTCACAGTCATTTAATCCTTGAATCCTACCTCAGAATACCACAGACAAGGTAAGACCTTCCGGATTCTCTTGAATGCCGCCATCAGTTCTAGCCTATACCACGAAGACTCCGGTTAAAGAATCCAAGAGATATCCACCCAATCTAAGGTAGAACGGAGGTGGTTGTCAGGCACACGTTCATATGTGAGAATGATGATGAGTGTCACAGATCATCACATTTATCAAGTTGAAGAACAAGTGGTATCTTAGAACAAGAACAAGCAGAATTGAATAGAAGAACAATAGTAATTGCATTAATACTCGAGGTACAGCAGAGCTCCACACCTTAATCTATGGTGTGTAGAAACTCCACCGTTGAAAATACATAAGAACAAGGTCTAGGCATGGCCGAATGGCCAGCCTCCCAATGATCTAAGATAGCATCAAAACAAGGATAGCTACCCCCGATGTCTAAACACAATAGTAAAAGGTCCTACTTATAGAGAACTAGTAGCCTAAGGTTTACAAAGATGAGTAAATGACATAAAAATCCACTTCCGGGCCCACTTGGTGTGTGCTTGGGCTGAGCAATGAAGC
>NW_026264901.1:9696-10003 GCF_000817695.3 Arachis duranensis
TATTGACTTGTTGAGTCAATATTTTATTCTGAGCCAGTATGGCATTCAGAGTGTCAATCTCAAGAACTCCTTTCTTCTGATTGGTCCCATTGTTCACAAGATTCCTTTCAGAAGTGTACATGAATTGGTTATTTGCAACCATTTCAATCAGTTCTTGAGCTTCTGTAGGCGTCTTCTTCAGATGAAGAGATCCTCCAACACAGCTATCCAAAGACATCTTGGATATTTCAGAGAGACCATCATAGAAAATACCTATGATGCTCCATTCAGAAAGCATGTCAGATGGACACTTTCTGATTAATTGTTT
>NW_026264902.1:0-299 GCF_000817695.3 Arachis duranensis
GGTGAACCTTTTCAGATTGTGACTCAGCTTTGCTAAAGTCCCCAATTAGAGGTGTCCAGGGTTCTTGAGCACACTCTTATTTGCCTTGGATCACAACTCTTTATTCTCTATTTTTTTCGTTTTTCTTTTTCTTTTTCTCTTTTTTTTTTCGATTTTTTTTTCGAATAGCTTTTTCTTGCTTCAAGAATCATTTTTATGATTTTTCAGATCCTCAGTAACATGTCTCCTTTTTCATCATTCTTTCAAGAGCCAACATTCATGAACCACAAATTCAAGATACATATGCACTGTTTAAGCAT
>NW_026264902.1:3787-4600 GCF_000817695.3 Arachis duranensis
GGAGTAGGTGCAGTAAAGTCACCCAGCACCTTCCTTGCATTGTTGGCATTGTTGTTTTCGGCTGCCATGTGTTCTTCTTCTTTGAAGAATTCGGTTAGGTCCTCTACAGAGAATTGTCCTTAGCTTCTCTTAGCTTTCTCTTCAAGGTCCTTTCAGGTTCAGGATCAGCCTCAACAAGAATGCCTTTGTCTTTGCTCCTGCTCATAAGAAAAAGAAGAGAACAAGAAAATATGGAATCCTCTATGTCACAGTATAGAGATTCCTTAAGGTGTCAGAGGAAAAGAAAAATGGAAGACAGAGGTAGAAAATTCGAACTTATCAAAGAAGATGGAGTTCGAATTTTGCATTAAGGAATAGTGTTAGTCCATAAATAGAATGATGTGAGAAGAAGGGAAGTGATTTTCGAAAATTAAGTAAGAAATTTTGAAAACATTTTGAAAAACACTGATTAATTTTCGAAAATCAAGAGTGGGAAAGAGATCAAGTGATTTTTGGAAAAGATTTTGAAATTAGAAATCAAAAGGATTTGATTGAAAACTATTTTGAAAAAGATGTGGTTAAGAAAATATGATTGATTTTTAAAAAAATGTGATTGACAAGATATGATTTGAAAAACATTTTAAAAAGATTTGATTTGAAAATAATTTGAAAAGATATGATTTTAAAAATTAATGACTTGCCTAACAAGAAAAGATATGATTCAAACATAAAACCTTCCTCAACATAAAAGGCAAAAAATGTTCAATCAAATCATTAATTGTTAGTAAGTATCTTTGAAAAAGGAAAGAAATTGATTTTGAAAACATTTGATTG
>NW_026264902.1:4873-5076 GCF_000817695.3 Arachis duranensis
ATTTTGAATGCCCAGCTTTTTCTGTGTGATTCCTCTGCAGTATGTTCTGAATCTTCAATTCTCTATATTATTGACTTGAAAAGACACAAATTAAAAAATTTTTTGGATTTTTAATAATAAGGAAAAAAATCAAAATGCAACAAGAATCAAATAACAATGCATGCAAGACACCAAACTTAGCAGTTTGTATACTACTGTCACTA
>NW_026264902.1:5264-5493 GCF_000817695.3 Arachis duranensis
AGATTTTATGATTTTGTAAAATTTTTTGTGTTTTTCGAAAATTAAGTGAAAAAAAAAAGATATCAAAATTCTTAATGAGAATTCCAGGAATCAGTGCAATGCTAGTCTAAGACTCCGGTCCAGGAATTAGACATGGCTTCACAGCCAACCAAGCTCTCAAAGAAAGCTTCGGTCCAAAACACTAGACATGACCAAAGGTCAGCCAAGCCTTAGCAGATCACTGCTCCAA
>NW_026264902.1:5620-14010 GCF_000817695.3 Arachis duranensis
CTTTCTAGTTTTAGTTTTATAACCTTTAGCAAGGACACAAGATTTTACATATAGTTAATCTGTTGCATCAGAAGAAGTGGCAAGGAATTAAGTTTGGTGTTCCCACACCAAATTAAATCCAAAAGCCACATTCAATTCATGCATACTAACCAGTCACCTAAGGGCTTGAGAAGCAAGCAACTTTTGAGAATTATGCAGGGAACTAATAACCATTTGAAGATATTATGCATCATAACTCAAAAGGAGTACAACAGGCTTGGACACAGAGGGCATCAATTCCCAAGCAAATACAAGAAGAAAGAAAAAGCATGACAAATGAAAGGTGGATTCAATCCTTGTTCATCACCACAAGAAAAAGCATGCATCCTGTTTGTTTAAATTGCTCTTTGCATCTTTAGTTGTTATTTTAAGTGTTACTTTATGTTTATCTTTCATAAAATAAGTAAGCTAGTCTAAGTGTGTGCTTGTTTGTTTGCTTTCACTTAATTAATGCTTGTTCTGTCCCTAAGCCTTTTCAATTCAATAAAAGAAATGTTTGAAAAAGGAAGCAATATGGTTAATTGTTAGCTAAGAGTCAAATAATAGTAAGTGGAGGTATATATGTGTGAGTGTGTTGTGACTCACTTTTAGTGAATAAAAGGAATAGAATGTTTTCTTTTTAAGTAGAAAGTAGCTCATTGTCTATGAATCTCAAATAAATAAAAAGTCCTTGGCTAAAAAGAAAAAGAAAGATGAAATGAGAAAAGCCAAAATGGCAGCAACAAGAACAAAAGAAATAAGAAATAAGCTAGACACCAATAGCTTGAACCTTAGAGCATATGCCTGTGGTGTTTTTGTACTAGGATCTGCTTGGATTATTAAGTTCTTTGGAGTGCTTTAACACTTGGTAACTTGGGTTAACTAACCCGGGATTATCAACTGAAAGTCCACCATCAAGAGCAACCTAACTACAAGGCATTTAGTGACCCAAAGAGGTGCTGGGCATCAATGCTCTAAGAAGGAATGTAAGCCAAGTGTCTAAAGTGAATAATGTGTCAAGCACAAGTAAAGAAAAGAAGCTTGTTACACATGACACTGAATTAAAGCTTAAAAAGTTTTTTTTAGTAAACAAGGACAAAAGAATAATGAGAGGTCATAGCAATGTGTTGCTTGATGCTTAGAGGGAAACTTCTAGGCCTATAAGTCAATAAAAAGTGAGTAGTCACATGTCTGCATAAAACCCCATGAGCTACCAATAATCTTCTACTAACATTTACCTCATCTTCCTCTTTCATCCTTTCTTCTCAATAATTCTTTTCTTGCTTGGGGACAAGCAAGTTTTAAGTTTGGTGTTGTGATGACAAGTCATCTTAGCCTAGTTTTACTAGTCTTTTTCCTTGTTTTTAATTAGTTTTATACACTTTCTTAAGCCATAAGTAAGCCAATAAGGTTGAAATTCATGTTATCTTTGACTCAATTAATCATGTATAAAATGAGGCCTTTTCATGAGATATTGTGTTATAATTGTCATACATTTTAGAAGGTAAATATTCTCATGACTTGAAGCATAGCTTTGATGATTTTGATTGATTGATAATAGGTGAAACAAGGCTTGGAAGGAGGGTGCAGGAAGCTCAAAAAGAAGCCCCTGGGAGGCAACGTTGAAGCCAACGTTTGACCTCAAGCTTTGAGGCAAACGTTGGCCAAGGAAGGATGCTCATGAAGGCCAACGTTGGAGCCAACGTTTGACCTCAAACGTTGAGGCAAACGTTGGCGCCACAGAGAAGGAAATTGGCACTCCTGGGAGGATGAAGTTTGCGCCAACGTTTGACCTCAAACGTTGAGGCAAACGTTGGCGCCAATAATGAAGAAAAGGGTCCTGGGCTAAACCAACGTTTGAGCCAACGTTTGACCTCAAATGTTGGGTCAAACGTTGGCGACATTTTGATGAATAAGAGCCTGGAAGAGCACCCCTGATTGATGAGTTAATTGAGCCACGTTTGCGCCAACGTTTGACCTCAAACGTTGGGCCAAACGTTGGCCAAAAAGCAAGCATAGGGGATCCACGTTTGAGCTCACGTTTGACCTCAAACGTTGAGCCAAACGTGGATGACAGCAACGGCCTCTGCTGCATCATTCACTCAGCAACGTTTGAGTCAACGTTTGCCCTCAAACGTTGGCTCAAACGTGAAACTTGCATGGCCGGTTCACAAGTGGTTTTCTTCCCAACACTTAGAGCAATCAACGGAGGCAACTAGCAACCCAATTCCATCAAGGCCAAGGCCCAATTCAAGGCTTGAAGATCATTAGAAGAAAGTGTATAAATAGCTTAGAATTTAAAGTTTTCGGGGAGTTTTGAATTGTAATTCTGGAGAGGAACTTTTGAGAGAGAGCACTTGACATTTGAGAGAGTTTCTGGGAAGAGAATTGAATTCTCTTCCTCTGGGTTTTATTGTTTTCTTTTCTGCAAGTCTTTACTTGAGTCTTGGGCGTTGAGAATTGAGGAAATTCTGTCTCAATCTCACCTTGAGACCTCTCTCTGTTTTATTTACTGCACTCTTGAGAAATTGAGATCTGAATTTAGTTCTTCTTCTGTTTGATTTTAATTTCTCTTGCAATTGTTCTCTGGTTTTGATCTAGGAAGGCATTTGGGATCTAGAATTGATTATCTAGTCTCTTGGGTCCTGAGATCTATTGGATTCTGTTTTAATTTCCTTGTTTAATTTCTGCAATCCCACATCCCTGACCCATTTACAATTCAAGTCATTTACATTTCTTGCACTTTAAGTTTCTGCAATTTACATTTCTTGTTCTTTAAGATTCAGCACTTTAAATTTCAGTTCTCTTTAATTTCATGCAATTCACCCATTCCCTTTTCTTTCTGCAATTTAAATTACTGTTAACACAAATTCACACAACCAACACTTATTTGCTTGACTAATTCAACCACTAAACTAAAGTTGCTCAATCCTTCAATCCCTGTGGGATCGACCTCACTCCCGTGAGTTTTATTACTTGATGCGACCCGGTACACTTGCCGGTGAGTTTTGTGTCGAATCGTTTTTCTCACATCAAGTTTTTGGCGCCGTTGCCGGGGATTGATTAGATTGACAATGATTACGTGAGGTGGTAGTTTAGATCAAGCATTTTTTCTTTAATTTTGACTAACCCACTAACTGTTTGAATTTTTGCTTAAGCTAACTCAAACTTCATTCTAGCAATAAAGTGAAGTATCTCTAGTTGTGTGTTTCTCCTGTCCTGTTTGTATGTCAGGTACAGGGAGAGCTATTCCTATTCTATCTGAATCTGATCAGAGGACTCTCAGAAGAATAAGAAGAGCTGAAAGAGGGAAAGGCATTGTTGGAGAAGAAGAATCTAAGGAAGAAGAATATCACGAAATGGAAGGGAATCACTCAAATCTGAATGCAACAGGGGGAGCAGCTAACAACAACAACAATAACCCCCCTCAAAGAAGAGTCCTAGCCTCATACACTTTTGCAAACCCAGGACATTGTGGGAGTAGCATCCTCACTCCCAATGTCAATGCAAACAACTTCGAGCTAAAACCACAACTCATTACACTTGTCCAGAATAATTGTTCCTATGGAGGAAGCCCATTGGAAGATCCCAATCAGCATCTATCCACATTCCTAAGGATTTGTGACACGGTCAAATCCAATGGTGTGAATCCTGAGACATACAAGCTCCTGCTATTCCCATTCTCATTAAGGGATAAGGCTGCACAATGGCTTGAAACTTTTCCCAAGGGAAGCATCACTAGTTGGGATGATTTGGTGACCAAATTTCTAGCCAAATTCTACCCACCCCAAAGGATCATCAGGCTGAAAACCGAGGTGCAAACATTCACCCAGTTAGATGCTGAATCCCTATATGAGGCATGGGAGAGATACAAAGCCTTGATCAGAAAGTGTCCCCCAGAAATGTTCAATGAATGGGATGTGCTGCAGAATTTCTATGAAGGCCTGACATTGAAATCTCAAGAGGCATTAGATCACTCTGCTGGAGGTTCATTGCAACTGATGAAAACTGCTGAAGAAGCCCAGAATCTTGTGGACATGGTGGCCAACAATCAATACTTCTTTTCTCATCAAAGAACTCGCCAACCATCACAAAGAAAGGGGGTACTAGAACTGGAAGGAGTGGATTCCATCTTGGCTCAAAACAAGATAATGCAACAATAAATGCAACAACAGTTTGAACAAATGGCCAAAAGAATTGATAGCCTTCAAGTAGCAGCTGTGAACACAAGCCAACCATCAACTGTATGGGGGCAGAATGAAGAAAGCCAAGAAGAGCAACAACAGGAGCAAGTGCAATACATGCATAACCAAAATCCTGGACAGAATGAAGTTTATGGTGAGACCTACAACCCTTCCTGGAAGAACCACCCCAACCTTAGATGGGGAGATAACCATAACCACAACCAACAATCCTGGCAAAGAAACACAACACAAAATAACCCAAGGAACAACCAGCAAAACAACAACCAAAATTCATTCAGAAAACCACAAAATACTTACCCCAACTCTAACCATTATCCAACCTATAACCTAAACACTTACCATCAACCACCCACACCTCACAACCAACCACAAGCACCTCCTGAATCTCAAAGAATCACTAATCTAGAAACCTTGATAGACAAGCTGTGGAAACATCAAGAAATGACAGCCAAAAATCAAGAAGCCTCCATCAAGAACATGGAAAGACAAATAGGCCAGCTCTCTAAACACTTTGCAACAAATAGGCCAGCTCTCTAAACATTTTGCAACTGAGAGGCCATCAAGTTCCCTGCCAAGTGACACAATCCCAAATCCTAAGGAAGAATGCAAAGCGATACAGCTAAGGAGTGGGAGAATATTGGGGAGCAACAATGACACTGCAAAGAAACAGGTGGAGAGCAGCAAAAAGCCAATAGATGCAGAGGAAGCCAATGATCAAGATGTGGTGCCAAACAAGAACACAGAGAACCCCAAAGGAGAAGAAGACCAGTCAATTAACACACAAAAGAGAGAAGAAGAAGTGATCCAAGGACAACAGAAAAAGGAGAATAACCTCACCCCTCTACTGCCATATCCACAGAGGTTCAACAAAGAAACCAAAGAGCAGCACTTACACAAATTCCTGGAAACTTTCAAGAAGTTGGAAATCAACATTCCCCTGGCTGAGGCATTGGAACAGATGCCCTTATATGCCAAGTTCTTGAAGGAACTCATCAACAAGAAAAGAAGCTGGCTGGAGAAGGAGACTGTACTTCTTACTGAAGAATGCAGTGCACTCATCAGAAAAGGGCTCCCTCCCAAGTTGGAAGATCCAGGGAGTTTCTTCTTACCTTGCACCATTGGAAGCCTATTTATCAACAAGGGGATGTGTGATTTAGGAGCAAGCATAAATCTGATTCCATCCTCTTTAGTGAAAAAGCTTGGCATAGATAAGGTGAAACCAATACAGATGTCATTAGAATTGGTGGATCAGTCAATAATACATCCCAAGGGTGTGATTGAAAACCTTCTAGTCAAGGTGGACAAATTCATATATCATGCGGACTTTGTGGTTTTAGATTCATATACGGATGAAAGTGATTCCATCATACTTGGGAGACCTTTCTTGGCCACTGCTAAGGCTATCATAGACGTAGAGCAAGGAGAATTAACTCTCAGGATGCACGAGGAAAGCATCATCCTGAAAGTGTTTCCAGAACCACAAATTAGTGAAGAGGGAAGCAAGGTAGTCAGTGACTGTTTGCCAAAGCAAGCAACCAACAACACAGGGGAGCAGAAGAATGAGCATGTGCAAAGAGGAGAAGGAATTCAAAAAGGAATCAGGATGATAAACAACAAGGAAGGTACCATGACCAAGGTTGCTGTCAAGGAAGAAAGGTTGACAAGAAAAAGGAAGAAAAACAAGAAACAGGCTCATAAAGGGTGGAGGAATAAAAAAATCCCAACTGAAGGATTCTCCAAAGATGACAAGGTGCAATTAGTATACCAACAGCAAGAAGCACAAGATTTCTACACAGTGAACAAAGTGCTTTCTCTTGAGCATATTGAGATTGAGCATAATGGCGCACAGAGAAGACTTACAGTCAGAGGGGACAAGCTGAGGCACTACAAGTATCAACCACCATAAAAGAAGGGTTCAATGTCAAGCTAGTGACATTAAACGAGCGCTCCATGGGAGGCAACCCATGATTTAATTTTCCTGTCTTTGATATTTCAATTTACATAATAATTGTTACATCAATATGATTTTAAATTCTTGAGGACAAACTTGACAATTATTCATGACTTTGGATGGTATATGATTGAATTCTAAGTTTGGTGTACCCACGGGTTACACTAAATAATTTACAAGAATAAGTCATGAAAGTCAATGGTCCTTTAAGTTTTGAATGTCATGGAGGTTTAACAATCACTATTATAGTAAGAAGGCAATCCAATAAAGCATTCCTTATGAAAGATTTAACCAAAAACAAAGTAGGAGTTTCACAAGAAAAATGGTTAAAAAAGTAATGCATTAAGCCATGGAACCAAACATTAAGTTTGGTGTCACCCGTGGCAATCCATGAAGAAATCACGGTTGATTCAGCATAAGGAATGATAGTTTACATTTATTTTCTTTTCTCTTTCTCTTGCCTTATTTAAATATAGTTATTCTTGTTGTCTTGTAGTGATGGTTAGGTGGTCAAGAGAATATTCAATGAAAGGGACAAGACAAGGAAGGACATAACATGAGGACAAGAAAGTATCACATGCTTCAAGAGGTGATGCTGCACATCTTGGGAAAAAGTACGTTGAAAGTACTTGAAGAGGCAAGCTTTGTCCTCATTCAACTTTGCATGCACACCTTTGATTTACAAAGATATCCACTTGCATCCTAGCCCTTCATTGTTTATATAAATAATCACTAGACACCACCTAGCCATGCACACAACCGAAGGAGTATACACTCCTTGCATACACACTACCCAACCTCCATTCTCTTCATCATTACTCATCATATTTTCTTAACTTCACAATTCTCTTCCTACAAAAATATACCGAGACCTTAACTCCCTTCCACATACAACCATAACCTCAAAAAGACTAAGTATGGCCTCTTCTTCAAGAACCAAACGGAGGAAAGGAAAAGAACCAATGAACGAAGAAAGTGTTCCTCAATTTGATCAATGGAGATTCAGGATCTCCAAGATTAGAAAGAGAAGGTGGGAAGAGCTCATCTCACCAATCACTAGGATCAATGCAAACATTATATGGGAATTCTACACTAATACCCCAAGGATAGAAATGAATCAAGCTCCAACTTACAAGAGTTATGTACGGGGAACGGAAGTGGATTTTAGCCCAAGCACTATCATGAAAGTGTTGAAACTAAGGGCAACCCATTTTGATGAGCCAGGATACCATCAAAGGCTAAATGAAGAGCAAGACTATGATGAGATTGCTAGTGAAATTTGTGTGGTAAACACGGAGTGGGTAGGAACCACTAAAAACAAGTACAAGTACTTGAGAAGAGGAGACCTCACCCCTGAAGCAAAAGGGTGGTATGAGCTTTTGAAGAGATCAATCTTGGGCACGGTGAATACTTCTGAGGTTAATAAAAAGAGAGCTATCATGTTGTATTGTATAATGATGGGAGGAGAAGTGAAGGTTCATGAAATCATTGCAAATGACATTCAGAGGATTGCAGAGAAGAATTCGGCTGAAGGTTGGCTATACTATCCAAGTACCATTATGCGTTTGTGCATGAAAGCCAAAGTGCCAATGGAAGATGAAAACCCAACATGGTTGATCCCGGGCATGCCTATAACCATCGAAAGAATGATGATGGTTACTGAAGCACAGCAGAGCCGAAGGCCACAAAGAAGAAGGCAAAGAGATGAACCAATGGAGGAAGAAGAGTCACAAGAAGAGGAAGAGGGACAGCAACACATTCCATCATATAACAATATGGACATGACTCAGATGCAAGAAGCAATTGGAAGGCTGTCACAACAATACACAAGAATTCAAGAAAGGCAAGAGGAGTACCATCTACAATACATGAAGCACCAACAAGAGCAAGAGGAATGGCAGCTGAAAATGATGAACCAACAAAGTGAGTTTGAATCAAAATTCTTTGTAATGCAAGAGGAGCATGCTTTTCAATCTCACGAATCATTTGGGAATTTGGCACAAATGCAAGCTGAAAATATGAGAGCTTTCAAGGAATTCACAACCCTGCAAGATGCAAGATATGAAGTCCAAGCAGATTATAACATAAATAGCCAAATCAAATTGAATTATATTGGAGAACATCTGCATAACATGGATCCAGCATTTCCAACCTATGATGAATTCTTCAAAAAGAAAAGTGAAATAGAAGTAAGCAAGGCTATGAGCCTTGAAGAT
>NW_026264902.1:14023-15984 GCF_000817695.3 Arachis duranensis
ATGACAAATGAAAGGTGGATTCAATCCTTGTTCATCACCACAAGAAAAAGCATGCATCCTGTTTGTTTAAATTGCTCTTTGCATCTTTAGTTGTTATTTTAAGTGTTACTTTATGTTTATCTTTCATAAAATAAGTAAGCTAGTCTAAGTGTGTGCTTGTTTGTTTGCTTTCACTTAATTAATGCTTGTTCTGTCCCTAAGCCTTTTCAATTCAATAAAAGAAATGTTTGAAAAAGGAAGCAATATGGTTAATTGTTAGCTAAGAGTCAAATAATAGTAAGTGGAGGTATATATGTGTGAGTGTGTTGTGACTCACTTTTAGTGAATAAAAGGAATAGAATGTTTTCTTTTTAAGTAGAAAGTAGCTCATTGTCTATGAATCTCAAATAAATAAAAAGTCCTTGGCTAAAAAGAAAAAGAAAGATGAAATGAGAAAAGCCAAAATGGCAGCAACAAGAACAAAAGAAATAAGAAATAAGCTAGACACCAATAGCTTGAACCTTAGAGCATATGCCTGTGGTGTTTTTGTACTAGGATCTGCTTGGATTATTAAGTTCTTTGGAGTGCTTTAACACTTGGTAACTTGGGTTAACTAACCCGGGATTATCAACTGAAAGTCCACCATCAAGAGCAACCTAACTACAAGGCATTTAGTGACCCAAAGAGGTGCTGGGCATCAATGCTCTAAGAAGGAATGTAAGCCAAGTGTCTAAAGTGAATAATGTGTCAAGCACAAGTAAAGAAAAGAAGCTTGTTACACATGACACTGAATTAAAGCTTAAAAAGTTTTTTTTAGTAAACAAGGACAAAAGAATAATGAGAGGTCATAGCAATGTGTTGCTTGATGCTTAGAGGGAAACTTCTAGGCCTATAAGTCAATAAAAAGTGAGTAGTCACATGTCTGCATAAAACCCCATGAGCTACCAATAATCTTCTACTAACATTTACCTCATCTTCCTCTTTCATCCTTTCTTCTCAATAATTCTTTTCTTGCTTGGGGACAAGCAAGTTTTAAGTTTGGTGTTGTGATGACAAGTCATCTTAGCCTAGTTTTACTAGTCTTTTTCCTTGTTTTTAATTAGTTTTATACACTTTCTTAAGCCATAAGTAAGCCAATAAGGTTGAAATTCATGTTATCTTTGACTCAATTAATCATGTATAAAATGAGGCCTTTTCATGAGATATTGTGTTATAATTGTCATACATTTTAGAAGGTAAATATTCTCATGACTTGAAGCATAGCTTTGATGATTTTGATTGATTGATAATAGGTGAAACAAGGCTTGGAAGGAGGGTGCAGGAAGCTCAAAAAGAAGCCCCTGGGAGGCAACGTTGAAGCCAACGTTTGACCTCAAGCTTTGAGGCAAACGTTGGCCAAGGAAGGATGCTCATGAAGGCCAACGTTGGAGCCAACGTTTGACCTCAAACGTTGAGGCAAACGTTGGCACCACAGAGAAGGAAATTGGCACTCCTGGGAGGATGAAGTTTGCGCCAACGTTTGACCTCAAATGTTGAGGCAAACGTTGGCGCCAATAATGAAGAAAAGGGTCCTGGGCTAAACCAACGTTTGAGCCAACGTTTGACCTCAAACGTTGGGTCAAACGTTGGCGACATTTTGATGAATAAGAGCCTGGAAGAGCACCCCTGATTGATGAGTTAATTGAGCCACGTTTGCGCCAACGTTTGACCTCAAACGTTGGGCCAAACGTTGGCCAAAAAGCAAGCATAGGGGATCCACGTTTGAGCTCACGTTTGACCTCAAACGTTGAGCCAAACGTGGATGACAGCAACGGCCTCTGCTGCATCATTCACTCAGCAACGTTTGAGTCAACGTTTGCCCTCAAACGTTGGCTCAAACGTGAAACTTGCATGGCCGGTTCACAAGTGGTTTTCTTCCCAACACTTAGAGCAATCAACGGAGGCAACTAGCAACCCAATTCCATCAAGGCCAAGGCCCAATT
>NW_026264902.1:19589-22036 GCF_000817695.3 Arachis duranensis
TTTTCTAATTTAAATAAAAGAATTTAATCATATAAATTAGAAATTCAACAATAAAAAATTAAGTTTTTTAACATTTATTTTTTTTAAAAATATTCTTTTTATTTTTTTATTCACCGGATAATGCAACACCTGGACAGTTGACTTTTTTTGCTGCACTTGTTCACAAATTAAGAATAAATTAACTTAAAATTTTCAATTTTTTATTTTTTGGATATTGTTGGAATTTTTTATTTTTCTACTATTTGTAAAAAAAATATTTTCTTAGTTTAAAAATTAAACAAAATAATAAATTTACAGATCTGTTGTTTACTAGATATTGCTAGACTTTATTTTAATTTTTTAATTTAAATAAAAAATTTAATCATATAATTAAAAATTCAAAAATAAAAGATTTAGTTTTTTAAAATTTTTAATTTTTCTAAAAATATTTTTTATTTTTTATTCATCAAAAAATGCTACACCCGGACAGTTGACTTTTTTTATTTGCTGCACTTGTTCACAAATTAAGAATAAATTAATTTAAAAAATTTAAAAGTTTCAATTTTTTTATTTTTTTGATATTGGTGGAATTTTTCATTTTTATACTATTAGAATAAAAATTATTTTTGTAGTTTGAAAATTAAAAAATAATAAGTTTACAGATCTATTGTGTCCTAGATATTGCTGGACTTTATTTTATTTTTCAAATTTAAATAAAAGAATTTAATAATATAATTTAAAAATTAAAAAACAAAAAATTTAGTTTTTTTTTTAATTTTAATTTTTTTAAAAAATATTTTTATTTTTTCTTCACTGGATAATGCTACACTCAGATAGTTGACTTTTTTTAATGCACTTGTTCAGAAATTAAGAATAAATTAATTTAATAAATTTCAATTTTTTTTATTTTTTGGAAATTGTTGGAAATTTTTATTTTTTACTATTAAAAAATTAATTTTTTAGCATAAAATTTAAAAAATAAAAAATTTACAAATCTATTGTTTACTAGATATTGCTGGATTTTATTTTTTATTTCTAATTTAAATATAAAAAATTAATCATATAATTTAAAAATTCAAAAAAAAATTCGTTTTTTAAAATTTTTAATTTTCTTAAAATCTAATTTTTTATTACTTTATTCACCGGATAATGCTACACTCGGAATGTTGACTTTTTTTCTTGCACTTGTTCACAAATTAGGAATAAATTAATTTAAAAAATTTTAAATTTTTCATTTTTATATTTTTTAGATATTGTTGGAATTTTTTTAATATTAAAAAAACTATTTTTTTAGTTTAAGAATTAAAAAAATAAAAAATTTACAAATCTGTTGTGTACTATATATTGCTGGTTATTATTTTATTTTTCTAATTTAAATAAAAACAATTTATTCATATAATTTAAAAATACAATATTAAAAATTTAGACAATTTATTCATATAATTTAAAAATAAAATATTAAAAATTTAGTTTTTTCAAATTTTAATTTTTTTAAAAATATTTTTTTATTTATCGGATAATGCTACACCTAAGCAGTTGACTTTTTTTTGTTTAACGTGTTCTCAACTTAAGAATAAATTAATTTAAAAATTCTAAAATTTTCAATTTTTTATTTTTTAGATTTTTTTGGAATTTTTTATTATTCTACTATTAGAGAAATTTTTTTTTTAGTTTAAAAATTAAAAAAAATAATAAATTTATAAATTTGTTGTTTACTAGATATTGCTAAACTTTATTTTCGTTTTCTAATTTAAATAAAAGAATTTAATCATATAATTTAAAAATTCAAAAATAAAAAATTTAGTTTATTAACATTTTAATTTTTTTCAAAATATTCTTTTTATTTTTTTATTCACCAGATAATGCAACACCTGGACAGTTGACTTTTTTTTGCTGCACTTGTTCACAAATTAAGAATAAATTAATTTAAAATTTTCAATTTTTTATTTTTTGGATATTGTTGGAATTTTTTATTTTTCTACTCTTTGTAAAAAATTTATTTTCTTAGTTTAAAAATTAAACAAAATAATAAATTTACAGATCTGTTGTTTACTAGATATTGCTAGACTTTATTTTAATTTTCTAATTTAAATAAAAAATTTAATCATATGATTAAAAATTCAGAAATAAAAGATTTAGTTTTTTTTTTAACTTTTTTATTTTTTAAAATATTCTTTATTTTTTATTCATCGGAAAATGCTACACCCGGACAGTTGACTATTTTTATTTGCTGCACTTGTTCACAAATTAAGAATAAATTAATTTAAAAAATTTAAAAGTTTCAATTTTTTATTTTTTTGATATTGTTGGAATTTTTTATTTTTATACTGTTTGAAAAAAAATTATTTTTGTAGTTTAAAAATTAAAAAATAATAAGTTTACAGATCTATTGTGTACTAGATATTGCTGGACTTTATTTTATTTTTCAAATTTAAATAAAAGAATTTAATAATATAATTTAAAAGTTA
>NW_026264902.1:25451-26686 GCF_000817695.3 Arachis duranensis
GATATTGTTGGAATTTTTTAATATTAAAAAATTATTTTTTTAGTTTAAGAATTAAAAAAATAAAAAATTTACAAATCTGTTGTGTACTATATATTGCTGGTTATTATTTTATTTTTCTAATTTAAATAAAAACAATTTATTCATATAATTTAAAAATAAAATATTAAAAATTTAGTTTTTTCAAATTTTTAATTTTTTAAAAATATTTGTTTATTTATCGGATAATGCTACACCTAAGCAGTTGACTTTTTTGTTTAACTTGTTCTCAACTTAAGAATAAATTAATTTAAAAATATAAAATTTTAAATTTTTTATTTTCTAGATTTTGTTGGAATTTTTTATTATTCTAATATTAGAGAAAAAATTATTTTTTTAGTTTAAAAATTAAATTTTTTTTAATTTTAATTTCTTTTAAAATATTTTTATTTTTTCTTCACTGGATAATGCTACACTCGGATAGTTAACTTTTTTTATGCACTTGTTCAGAAATTAAGAATAAATTAATTTAATAAATTTCAATTTTTTATTTTTTATTTTTTTGGAAATTGTTGGAAATTTTTTTTTTACTACTAAAAAATTAATCTTTTTACCATAAAATTTAAAAAAATAATAAATTTACAGATCTATTGTTTACTAGATATTGCTGGACTTTAGTTTATATTTCTAATTTAAATAAAAAAATTAATCATATAATTTAAAAATTCAAAAATAAAAAAATTTAGTTTTTTCAAATTTTTAATTTTCTTAAAAACTAATTTTTTATTACTTTATTCACCGGATAATGCTACACTCGGAAAGTTGACTTTTTTCCTGCACTTGTTCACAAATTAGTTTTTTAATTTAAATAAAAGAATTTAATCATATAATTTAAAAATTCAAAAATAAAAAATTTAGTTTATTAACATTTTAATTTTTTTAAAAATATTCTTTTTATTTTTTTATTCACCGGATAATGCAACACCTGGACAGTTGACTTTTTTTGCTGCACTTGTTCACAAATTAAGAATAAAATTAATTTAAAATTTTCAATTTTTTATTTTTTGGATATTGTTGGAATTTTTTATTTTTCTAACATTTGTAAAAAATTTATTTTCTTAGTTTAAAAATTAAACAAAATAATAAATTTACAGATCTGTTGTTTACTAGATATTGCTAGACTTTATTTTAATTTTCTAATTTAAATAAAAAATTTAATCATATGATTAAAAATTCAGAAATAAAAGATTTATTTTTTT
>NW_026264902.1:28327-33663 GCF_000817695.3 Arachis duranensis
TTATTTTTTTATTCATTGGATAATGCTACACCCGTACAGTTGACTTTTTTTATTTGCTGCACTTGTTCACAAATTAAGAATAAATTAATTTAAAAAATTTAAAATTTTCAATTTTTTTATTTTTTTGATAATGTTGGAATTTTTTATTTTTATACTATTAGGAAAAAAATTATTTTTGTAGTTTAAAAATTAAAAAATAATAAGTTTACAGATCTATTATGTACTAGATATTGCTGGACTTTATTTTATTTTTTAAATTTAAATAAAAGAATTTAATAATATAATTTAAAAATTAAAAAACAAAAAATTTAGTTTTTTTATTTTTAAATTTTAATTTTTTAAAAACATTTTTTATTTTTTCTTCACTGGATAATGCTACAGTCGGATAGTTGACTTCTTTTGATGCACTTGTTCAGAAATTAAGAATAAATTAATTTAATAAATTTTCAATTTTTTATTTTTTATTTTTTGGAAATTGTTGGAATTTTTTTTTACTATTAAAAAATTATTTTTTAAGCATAAAAATTAAAAAAATAATAAATTTACAGATCTATTGTTTACTAGATATTGCTGGACTTTATTTTATATTTCTAATTTAAATAAAAAAATTAATCATATAATTTAAAAATTCAAAAATAAAAAATTTAGTTTTTTAAAATTTTTAATTTTCTTAAAAACTATTTTTTATTATTTTATTCACCGGATAATGCTACACCCGGAAAGTTGACTTTTTTCCTGCACTTTGATAAACCTCATTTTGAGGGTTTATCTTGTGTTGAATTTAGAGCATTTTGATAACCTTTTCTCACATTTATCTAATGAAATAGCATGATTTTGTGATTGTCTCCTTATTTGTGCTTAGATGTGAAAACATGCTTTTTAGGCCTTTAACTTGATGATTTTAATCTCACTTTGATTCCACTAGATTCCTTGATGTGTTTGTTAGTAATTTCAGATTGAGAAGGCTAGGAATGGATCAAAGGAGTGAAGAGAAAAGCATGCAAAGTGGAGAAATCATGAAAAGCCAAAGAATTGGAAAATGCCATGGACGCGCCAGCGCACTGTACGCTCCCGCACGGATTGCGAAATGCTCCATGGACGCGCACGCGCACTGTGCGCGTCCGTGCCGAAGGCCGCACGTGACTCTTTTAGTAAAACTCGTGCCTGGCGATTTTGGAGGGTTGCTGAACCCATTTGGAGCTGATTTTTTGGCGGGAAAGCACATAAGAAAGCCAAGGATTGAAGGGGAAGGCATCTTGGATCATCTTTGATCACTTTACACACAACACATTTTAGATCTAGTTTTAGTTTAGAGAGAGAAGCTTTACCTTTTCTCTAGAATTAGGATTAGGATTAGGTTTAATTCATCTCTAGATCTAGGTTTTATTCTTGCTTTGATACAATTTCCCTCTATCAATTCTTGTTCCTCTACTCGTCCTCTCTCTAGTTTTGTAGTTTAATTCTTGTGATTCTCTATTTTTGTTGTTGACATACTCTTGTTGATTTTATTTTCTTTTAATGCAATTTGAGGCAATTCATGATAATTGTGATTGCTTTGATTGTTGTTGTTCATTCCTTGCAATTGATTGTTGTTAGAATTTATTCTTGTTATTAATTTACTATGCCTTTCTTTTGTGACCTCCAAGTGTTTGATAAAATGCTTAGGAGGGTTTTAGAGTAGAATTTTATGTTCTTGGCTTGGGAAGGTAACTTAGGAACTCTTGAGTTACTAATGTCCAAGTGATTGATAATTGGAGCCATTGACTCTAGCTCTCATTAATTCAATTAGTGAATGGCTAGGACCTATGGACTTGGATTGATATAGCTCACTTGACTCTCCTTACTTGTTATAGGATGACTTAGTGGGATTGATCCTTGCAATTATCATATTGTGGTTAGTGATAGGGATAGAGATCCTTAACCATCAAACCTTGCCAAGACCTTTTTATCATTTCAATTCATTTGCAATTTACTTCTCTTGTCTCTTATCCAAAAGCCCAAAATATACAACTCATAACCAATAACAAGAACACTACCCTGTAAGTCCTTTGAGAGACGACCCGAGATTTAAATACTTCGGTTTATAGATTTTTAGGGGTTTGTACTTGTGACAAACAAATTTTTTGTATGGAAGGATTATTGTTGGTTTAGAAACTATACTTGCAACGAGATTACATTAGTGAAATTCTAAACTGTCAAAAATTCATTCATCAAAAATGGCGCCGTTGCTGGGGACTTACAATGGTGTTATGTTATTGGTTATTGTACATATGTGAATATTGTGAATAGGTTGCTTTTTGTGTGTTCGCTAGTTTTGTTAGTTCATTTTTTTTTCCACTATGGATTCTCATTTTGGCTATGAGTTTGGTTCAAATTGTGTTGTAGGAAATGTGGACTTCAATGACAACATGTACTGAGGATGGAACACTCAAAGATGGGAGGAGCCCCAAGGAATTGATCACTCCTATTGGCAACAACCTCCGAAAACTTATAGGTATAATTCCTATCCTAATGCATGTCAATCCAATGGCTATGGTGATTCTTTTTGCGATAATCAACAATCACCATATGCCTATGAATCTTATCCTCAACATGAACCTCAACCATACTCACAAGCCTCTTCTTACCAAGTACCTTCTTACGATCCATATCCATTACATGACCAATCACCCATATCACTTCCTTGTGACCATTACGAGCAAGAATTTTTAGAACCACTACAATCCTATCAAGATTACTACCAAGAACCACCTCATTACACACCGTCTCCACATTTTTACCAAGAGAAACCACCTTTTCACTATGAACCCTTTCTCCAAAATGGTGTACCTTCCTATCCACCCCAAGCCCCAATAGATGATTCTCTCACTTTGTTACTTCAAGGACAAGAGGCCGTGTGACGGGATACACTAGAGTTTGTGAATAACTTGACCAAGGTAGTGCACACCTTAGCCTACCAGTGCTTGAATACTCAAGGTGCTCCTGCAACCACATGTGAAAAACCAAAGGAAGAGCAAAGCATGAAGAAGAAATTAGCCAATCCGGTGACAAAAGAAGAATCGAAGTTTGTATTGGAGCAATTGGAGAAATCTATGGTCATTGAAGAAAAGGAAGAAGTGGTTGAAGAATTAGGAGACGCGGAACCACCATATGGATCTCAACAACCTTTGGAGCATATAAAGATTGAAGAATATGAAGAGGTTGATCAAGATATGGACTCAATCATTAATGATTTCTTATCAACAATTGAATCCTCTCACACGGAACATGAAATTGAAGTGATTGAAGACAACTCTACACCAAGTGATATTGGTGACCTTGTTGAAGATTCTTCCAATGAATGTGAAGTTAATGATGAAGTGGACTTCACGCAACCTCCCAAATTTGATTCGTTTAATGATGAGGAGGAGTTGAAAGAATTCAACAAGCAAGAAGAAAGTGAAAGAAGTTGTCAAGAGGTGGAGATACCCAAAGAAGAGCATAAGGAAGTCGACCTTGCATTGTCAAAGTGTGGGGAGACGTTCCTCCCTAAATTACCATCCAACACAACATTCAAGTGGGTAAAACTCTTATCCTTAAGCTTTACTTTCTCACTTGAATATGGTTCGATTGAAACGGATGGACAACTTAGAGCTCTTTGTGGAACTAAGAGTAAAAAGGAGTTGTATAGTTGTTGGAAGTTTGGAATTAAGCTCATTAAGATTAAAGCTTCAAAGCATAGGGACCATGATTAGAAGAATGCTACTTTGTGTGGGTTTAGAAGGAAAGTTTGGTGTTCTAAAGAGAATTCTATATGTCAACCACCCGAGTGGAAAAAGCATGAAAATCAACTTGAAGACAGGTGCGAAAATAAGATATGAGATCAAAGCATGAAGACCAACTATGGGAGCTCATATATTGGGCTGAACCTCACCCAAGTTTGGTGAAGATGGTTGGAATTTCTGTCAACCATTCAAGAAGCAAAGATCCTTGGAGATTCAAGGATGAGTACAAGCATAAGCCACCATAACAAAGAGCTTCCCAATTGTCCAACTAAAGGACTTAAACTAAAAGTGCTAGGTGGGAGACACCCCACCATGGTAAACTCTTTCCACTCTCTTGTAGTTTTGATTAATAAGTGATTTAAGTTAGCACTGTAGTTAGTTTTCTTTTCACATATTTGTTTCAATAAATTGGTTATAGGTTGCTTGTGGAGCAAGTCTCTCTTGCTTGTATTTGAAAAATCCCAAAACCCAAAAAGATTTTTGCAAAATTCTGTACTTTTGGTTGTTCTTGAGATGTAGGTAGTGTTAGGAGGATTTTGAGTTGTTTTTGTTATTTCTAAAAAAAAAGGGGTAGGGACACGAGCGCACGCTGTGCTGATGACAAGTCATCTTAACCTAGTTTCACTAGTCTTTTTCCTTTGTTTTTAATAAGTTTTATGCACTTTCTTGAGCCATAAGCAAGCCAATTGGGTAGAATTCCATGTTTTCTTTGATTCAATCAATGATGGATAAATTGATGCATTCTCATGAGATTTTGTGCTATAATTGTCATATATTATGAAAGAGAAACAATCTCATGATTTTGAGCATAGCTTTGATGTAACACCCCACCATACAGAGTCTTATGCTTAAGTCATAATTCAGAGATGGCAAGGTATTACGACCTCTAAAATAAAAATTAGTACGTATAATAGTATGAATAATTGATTATAACTAGGAGCCTTTGTAGAAAAAGGGGTAAACAAAAACCGCAACCTTAAAGCGCAACACTCCGATCGATAACATAACGAAAAAGGATAATCCAACGCGTGATTATATATAAACAGAGGAGTGTCAAAAACAGGAATATCAAGACTCGAGTTCCGGCTGCGAAGATAACCGGTTCGAGCATAACAATATATACATATGATAAAATAAGGAAGACCCCAAAGGAAACCCAAAGGGACACAAATACATCAAACCTATTCTCCAAAATCTCCCATAAGAGGAGTCATCACAGTTTGTATTATTTAATGGAGATAGAAGTATCTAAACAAAACATATAAACCAAAACACAGCCCCGAGAACAAAGGATCTTCGCAAGTATAGAAGTCTCCAGCATGCCTCAGCGGGAAACCTCACGTCCTGCATCTGAAAACCACAAAATCCGCATGGGTGAGAACCAAAGGTCCCCAGCATGGTAACAGCTTCCACATATATAATACATAATAATGGAGGAAAGCCGAAGGCAATCCTAGAACTTCCTCCAGATAATATCCCAGCTTATAAACAAGCTAAACCATACAAGGCAACTGACTAAAGATTCTTCAGTCTAACTAATACTTCCCTTTCCAATTCCTTCAAACCTCCCAA
>NW_026264902.1:39029-40634 GCF_000817695.3 Arachis duranensis
CAAATCGATCTTGGAGAAAACTCCAGCTCCTTGTAACTGATCCATGAGATCATCAATTCTCGGCAATGGGTACTTATTCTTTATTGTGACCTTGTTCAGCTGCCTGTAATCCACACAGAGCCGCATGCTCCCATTTTTCTTCTTTACCAGTAGCACTGGCGCACCCCACGGAGAGACACTTGGTCGTATAAAATTCTTTCCCAACAAATCCTCTAATTGAGACTTTAGCTCGTTCATCTCTAACGGTGACATCCTATAAGGAGCACTTGAGATTGGTCCCGCTCCGGGCACCAATTCAATAGCAAACTCAACCTCTCGGTTAGGTGGAAACTCATCAAAATCATCGGGAAACACTTCCGGAAACTCACACACAACCGGAATCTGCTCCAACCTTTGATCATCACCTGAGACGCCCGCGGTTAACAACATGATACCCTCACATTCGATTCCAGAACAGTTCACCATCATCGAATTCAAGTAATAATTATTCACCACAACCGGCCCTTCTGTATCGTCCGGCATAAAGTACACCGACTTTGTAGAACAATCAAGCAGAACATGGTTCTTAGATAGCCAGTCCAATCCCAAGATAAGATCAAGACCAATCATCGGTAAGCAGATCAAATTATGAACAAAATCACGCTGCTTGAATCTAAAGGAAACTTCCGGGCATCCTAGCCTAGTTACCATGGCTTCATGGGTAGCATTGTACACTCTTAGATCATAACCTAAAGTTACAATCTTCAATCCTAACTCATGGGCTTTCTCAAATGCAATAAATGAATGCGATGCTCCCAATTCAAATAAAGCATTTAAACTTTGACCAGCTATTTCACAGTTACCTCGAATGAGTGTCTCGGATCCCTCTGCACCCACAGCTGAGGTGGTGAACACCTGACCAGTTTGTTGTGCTTTCCCAGCACCTTGCTTCTGCCGCTCCGGACACCATGGGAGCTTATGTCCTGCCTTTCCACAATTATAGCACAAACTCCATCCGGCCTTGCATGGTTTTCTCGGATGGTGACTTCCACACCTAGTACAAACTTGATCATTCTGAGGTTGCTTCCCACACCTTTTCCCTTGGGAGTTGTTGTTGTTGGGCCTCCTAAAGGAACTTCTCCTCTTGAAAGGCGGACCTCTAGGTGCAATGCTCTCCCCTCGGTTCTGTGGAAATGATCCTTTGTGACTTGCCCTCTTAGCGGCTGCCCTCTTCGCACACTCTTCAGCCACCCCACACTTGTTCACCAACACAACGAAAGTTCTAATCTCTATTGGTCCCTGAGCTCTATTTATGTCGTTGCCATGGTTGTTCATCTGTTGACCAAGGGCTTCAGCAGTGGCTTGCATAGCAGCAGCCATGTTCTCTAATGCAGTCGTAAAGTTCACCGGGTCGTTAGGGCTAATTTCCGGCGCACGAGCATTAGTACGACCTCTACCACGGCCTCTACCACGACCTCTACCACAACCTCTACCGCGTCCACGAGGCGCCATCTGGTTCCTATACACACCAAACAATCGATATTAAGTTGATCAGTCTCAATATCGGAAGTTTAGTGCTTCAAGTCCCAAACGCATGCTCATGAACGTTTATGCCAATTATATCAA
>NW_026264902.1:43617-47596 GCF_000817695.3 Arachis duranensis
ACAAGCTCTCAAGGCCTCAACACCTCCAAGAACAGATTTTTCACCACCAAACCCTTTCCAAGCTTTTCAAAATCACCAAATCAAGCTCCAATATTCACATATACACAACCTAAGCCATAATCATCATACCCATACACAACATCTCAAAATCCAAACATCATAAAACAACAAAATACACTAGGGTTGAGAATCTTACCACACCCAAGGTCCAAGGAGATAAGATTAACCTTCTTTGGTTAAGTTATGTTGGGCCAAGGGCCCACTTTGGGTCCAATTGGCCCGGTTTGGCCCGTTCGGTCCAATCTTGGTCCGAATTCTATAAAATTGGTACCAAAATTCTCGTCTCAATCTCCTCTATCACATTTAGCCATAAAAATCACATTTTAGGCTTTCTAGAATAAATTCTCATTTATGGGTTAATTAGCCGTTAATTAACCGGGTTTTACATTTGATGCTTTTGATTGATTGATGATAGGTGGAATAAAGCTTGGAAGAAGGTTGCAAGAATGGGCTTGGAAAGAAGGGATTCACGTTTGAGCTCACGTTTGCCTCAAACGTGAACTCAAACATGAGTAGCAGCTGAAGAACGCCCTGGAGGTTGCCCACGTTTGCGCCAACGTTTGCCTCAAACGTTGAGGCAAATGTTGGCTGAAGATGAAGCAGGGGGTGGGCTCTAATAGAGAGCATTAGGAAGGCGAGCTCCATTAGAAAGGCTAGCTCCACTAGGGAGCATTAGGAATAGAGAACTCTCTCTCTTTAGTTTTTCTCTTTGTCTTGAATCTTGGGTTGAGAATTGAAGGAATTCTGTTTCATTCTCACTTTGAGATTTCTCTTGTTCTTCTTCTACAAAATTTTAGTGAATTAAGGATTTGAATCAACACTCTGTTTACTGCTTTCATCTTCATTTCTTTTGCAAATTGTTCTCTATTGGATCAAGGAAGGACTTGAGATCTAGACTTCTTTTCTAGTCTCTTTGATTCCCTGAGATCTTCAATTTTATTTTGTTATTGAGCTGCATTTTACTTTCTGTTTAGTTCCTCAATTCAGTTTACATCAAGCTTGCTGCAAATCTCATTTACATTTCCTGCACAATTTTAATTCCTCTGCAATTGCTCTAAGTTCCGATTCACTGCAATTTTGCTTCTCTTTTTACATTACTCCCAATTTATTTTCCTGCAATTTAAGCTTGCTACAAGAGTTTAGAGTTATGATCTATTGCCCTATTTAATTTCCAGCACCCACTCCCATTTACTTCTCAGGCAATTTACTTTTCTTGCAATTTAAGTTTTAGCTATTTTACTTTCTTGCACTTTAAGTTTCTACAATTTTACTTTCTGCACTTGAATTTTCCTTGCTACTTACTTTCTGTTGGCTACATTTCACATAATTGACTCAATGTTAGTTTGACTAAACTAATCACCCACTAAAGTTGCTTGATCCATCAATCCCTGTGGGATCGACCTCACTCTAAGTGAGTTATTACTACTTGATGCGACCCAGTGCACTTGCCGGTGAGTTTTGTGTCGGATCATTTTCCGCACATCAAGTTTTTGGCACCGTTGCCGGGGATTGAATAGATTGACAATGATTAAGTGAGGTGGTAGTCTAGATCAAGCACTTTTTCTTTATTTTTGACTAACCCACTAACTATTTGAATTTTTGCTTAAGCTAACTCAAACTTCATTCTAGAAATAGATTGAAGTATCACTGGTTTTTGTGTATTTCTTGTGGTTTGCTTGTATGTCAGATACAAGAAGAGCTATACCCACCTTTCATGAGCAAGACGAACGAACTCTCAGGAGAATAAGGAGAGCTGAAAGAGGAAAAAACATTGTTGGGGAGGAGGAGTCAGAAGAAGAATTTCAAGACATGGAGGAACATTCAACCAATCCACCAGGAGGAGCAGCCAATAACAACAACAATCCACCACAGAGGAGAGTTTTGGCTTCCTATACATTTGCAAATCCTAGACATTATGGAAGCAGCATTCTAACTCCCAATGTCAATGCGAACAATTTTGAGCTGAAATCACAACTCATTACACTTGTCCAAAACAATTGTTCCTATGGAGGAAGCCCACTGGAGGATCCAAATCAGCACCTATCTACCTTTTTGAGGATCTGCGACACTGTTAAATCCAATGGTGTGAATCCTGAAACTTACAAGCTTCTGCTATTCCCATTATCACTAAGGGATAAGGCTGCACAATGGCTTGAGACTTTTCCCAAAGGAAGTATCACTAGTTGGGATGATCTGGTGACTAAATTTCTAGCCAAATTCTATCCACCCCAAAGGATCATCAGGCTGAAAACCAAGGTGCAGACATTCACTCAATTAGATGCTGAATCCTTGTATGAAGCATGGGAAAGGTACAAAGCTCTAATCAGAAAGTGTCCTCCAAAAATGTTCAATGAATGGGACGTGCTGCAGAACTTCTATGAAGGCTTAACACGGAACTCAAGAGGCATTAGATCACTCTGCTGGAGGTTCATTGCAACTGATGAAAACTGCTGAAGAAGCCCAGAATCTTGTAGACATGGTGGCTAACAACCAATACTTCTTTGCTCATCAAAGAACCCGTCAACCATCACAGAGAAAAGGGGTACTAGAATTGGAAGAAGTGGACTCCATTTTGGCTCAAAACAAGATGATGCAACAACAAATTCAACAACAGTTTGAGCAGATGGCCAAGAGAATTGACAGCCTTCAAGTAGTGACAAACCCCATTTTGAGGGTTTATCTTGTATTGATTGTTGGGGATTTTATAACCTTTTACCCACATTTATTCAATGAAATAGCATGGTTTTGTATATTCTCCTTTAATTGTGCTCAAGAGTGAAAACATGCTTTTTAAGCCTTAAAATAACTAAATCTAATTCACCTTGATTCCATTAGATGCCTTGATATGTTTGTTAAGTGATTTAAGATTTAGGAGGCAAAGATTGGATCAAGGGAATGAAGAAAGAAGCATGAAAAGTTGGAGAACTCATGAAGAAATGAAAGAACCGGAAAGCTGTCAAGCCGACCTCTTCGCACTTAAACGACCATAACTTGAGCTACAGAGGTCCAAATGATGCGGTTCCAGCTGGGTTAGAAAGCTAACATCCGGGGCTTCGCAACGATATAATATTTGCCATAGTTGCTACAAGTATGGTGGCGCGCACGCGCAAAGTACGCGCACGCGCCGTTGCTGCCATATGGTCCACTTAAAGTAAAACGTGGCCAGCGATTTTAGAAGCCTTGTGGGCCCAATCCAACTCATTCCTGATGCTATTTAAGCCAAGGACTGAAGAGGAATCAACGAACTTTTAGCCATTAGTCATAGTTTAGTTTTAGAAGTAGTTAGAACTAGTTTCTAGAGAGAGAAGCTCTCACCTCTCTCTAGGATTAGGATTAGGATTAGGCTTAGTTCTTAGATCTAGATTTCAATTCACCTTCTTCTACTTCTATCTCTCAACTTTTTGTTGCTAGATTCATCTTCTTCTATTCTTTTGTTGTAATTTCCTTTATGTTGTTCTTACATTTTGTTGTAGATCTAGTATTGTTCTTTCTACATTCTTCCAATTCAATAAGACGTAATTCATAATAAATGTGTCTTCTTTGCTCTTCCATTGTTGATCTCTTGTTTTTGTAGTTATAGATTCCTTTAATTCTTGCATTTAATAATGTTTACTTCTATTGCACTCTATGTGTTTGTTGAAATGCCTCTTCTAGATATAGTATAGATTTTGTTCCTCTTGGCCTAGGTAGAGTAATTAGTGACACTTGAGTTATCTAATTCCTTTGTTGATTGATAATTGGAGAGATTGCTAATTGATTTGAATGCCTCTAAAGCTATTCTTTCCTTTAGGAGTTGATTAGGATTTGAGGAATCAAATTGATTCATCCACTTGACTTTCCTCCATGGTTAGAGGTTAACTAAGTGGGAGCAATGGACAATTTGTCATCACAATTGAGAAGGATAACTAGGATAGGACTT
>NW_026264902.1:47760-50397 GCF_000817695.3 Arachis duranensis
GTCCTAGGGAGAACGACCCGAGGTCCAATACTTCGGTTTATAAATTTTAGGGGTTTGTACTAGTGACAAACAACTTTTTGTACGAAAGGATTATTGTTTGGTTTAGAGACTATACTTTACAACGAGATTTTATTAGTGAAATTCTAAACCGTCAAAAATCCATTCGTCAAAATGGCGCCGTTGCCGGGGAATTGCAATGGTGTTGTGTTATTGGTTATTGTATATATGTGAATATTGTGCATATGCTTGCCTTTTTGTCTCTTTGTTAGTTTTTGTTAGCTTTCTTTGTTGCTCATTTGATTTTATTTTCCTTTTCTCTTGCTATCATGGATTCTCATTTTGGCTATGAGTGTGATTACAATTATGTTGTAGGTGATGAGAGTTACAATGAAAAGATGAATCAAGGATGGAACAATCAAAGGTGGGAGGAGCCATATGCATATGATCAATCCTCATGGCAACAACCTCCTCCACCAATGCACTATGAAGAAGAGCCATTCTATGATGCACACCAATCCAATGGCTATGGTGAATCTACTTATGACTTTCAAGAACCACCACCATATGCCTATGATCCATACCCTCAACATAATTCTCAACCATACTCACAAGCCTTTTCCTACCAACCACCTTCATACGACCCTAATCCATATCCATCACACCAACCAACTTTTGAGCCATATGAGCCATATATGGAATCCACCACAACCTCTCATGGAAGAATACTCATACCCATTGATCCAAGAGCCACATGATCCTAATCATATTATCTCAAGGAAGCATTGGATCAATTTCAAGCAACCATGGAGTGTGTTGTGCAACAAGTGGAAAGAGTAGAAAATATTGAACCACCCCGACTCTACCAAGAAGAACCATCTTCCTACTATGAACCCTTCCCCCAAAATGATGAATCCCTCCATCCACCCCAACCTCTAATGGATGAAACCCTTAGTGTTCTTGCTCAAGGACCAGAAGAGATGAAAAGGGATGTGCAAAATTTCATGGCCGCCTTGGATGCGGTAACAAATCAATTAGCCTCCCAATGCTTGAACACTCAAGGAACTCCCATGGCTCAAGAAGAGCATAGCATGAAGGAGAGATTGAAAACTCCGGTGGGAAATGAAGGAAGTTGCTTTGTATTGGAACAATTGGAGGAAGCTTTAATTGTTAAAGACAAGGAAGAAGTGGTAGAAGACTTAGGAGATGTGGAGCCTCCATGGGAACATAGAGTTGAAGAAAACCCCTTCAAGATGATTGAAATTGATGCTAGGGAGGAAAGTGCACACCTTCCAAGGCATATTCCATATGAAGACTTGGATGGGATAGAGAAAGAATTGAGTTCCCTTGGTGATGAAGATCAAGCATCGAGTCCTAGTGGTGGAGAATCCTTTGAACTTGAAGAACCTTCTCCCGGTGCATTTGAAAATGTTGTGGAGGTAAGCTTCTTTCACCCTCCCAATTATAGTTTGATTAAGGGAAAAGGCTTAGATAGTATTAATGAACAAAGGATTGAATTAGAGAAATCTTGTGAAGAGGTGGAAGTCCTTAGAAATAGAAGGATGGGAGTGGAATACGCTTTGTCAAGATCATTGGAAGCATCTTTGCCTAGGTTGCCATCTACTCCCTCACTTGAGTGGGTAAAGTTCATTTCTATTAGCTTTATTGTCCCACTTGAGTATGGCTTGCTTGAAACGGATGGTCAACTTAGGATGCTTTGTGGGACGAAGCGTAAGCGAAAGATGTTTCGTGGTTGGCGTTGCAAATCAAGGCTCATTATGGTTGATGCATCAAACATGAGATATAAAGGTTGGAGTAGTGCTCAAATAGATGGGTCTAGAAGTATTGTTGGGCATTTCATGGAGAATTCATCTTGTTCACCACCCGGATGGACTAATAATGATGATCAACCTCAAGACGGGTGTGAAAATAAAGTGTGGGATCCCGGATCACAAGAAGAGGATCAACTTTGGGAGCCCCAAGCTTGTGAAGAACTCCATCAAGACTTGGCTCAATCCATGAAGAATCTTGGGGCACAATGGAGAACCAAGCATTGGTGGGAGTTCCAAGATGAATACAAGCACAAGCCACCTTGATAAGAAGCTCCCCATAAGTCCAACTTAAGGACAATAAATAAAAGTGCTAGGTGGGAGACACCCCACCATGGTAAACTCTTTCCATACTCTTTTAGTTTGTTAATAAGTGAATTGAGTTGCCATTATAGGTAGATTCTCGTTTTCATTTTTATCTTTTGTAAATATTGGTAGAATTAGTTTAATTTCTTGTTTTTATTGTTTTATTGAGTTTAGTTAGTAGTATAGTATGTTGAATAAGGTTCTAGGGTGTTTTGGTAGCTGTTTGGAGGTTTGGAATGCTTGGATTGGTGCAAGAACTTGGAAAAAATGAAAAAACAGAACACCATCCACGCGCGCGCGCACATGACGCGTACGCGCACCTGAGCATTTTTCGACCATCCACGTGGACGCGCACTGTACGCGTACGCGTGGATGCGAAATTTCACCCCCAGCCAAAAACCCGAGAGTTAGGCCTGCACCGTGCAAACATTGGGCCTGAGGCACAAGCCTATGCACGCGTGCGCGCATCTGGCGCGTACGCGCACATGATCTTAAATTCGCAATG
>NW_026264902.1:50739-51809 GCF_000817695.3 Arachis duranensis
TTGTAGCAACCCATCCACCTTGCTCTTCTTTGCTTGCACCGAGGACGGTGCAATCTTCAAGTGTGGGGAGGTCTTCGACCGATCTCCATGGGTAACAATTTCCTTCTCAACGCCAATGTTAGTTAGTTGTTGCATTTGCATGATAGGTTGCATGTTAGTTAGAATTTATACATATTTTACTACCTTCTTCTTATTAGGACTACTTGGTTAGGATGATGATTTCTTTTCCAAGAAACTGTTTTAGGGCAACCTACCAATTTGAAAAATTTCTGTTGAACTTGCTTGAAAGAATGTATTTTGGAACATGGTTTTTGAGCTAAGAACACAAGCAAGTGAGTTTTGAGCCTAATGGTGTGGTTACATCCTATAACCACTTATTTTCCTTCTTGTGTGCATTATTCTCTTTCTATGATTGTAATCTTTGCTTTGTTTGATTCTTTATGTCCATTATTTTGTGTATACATGCATTTATATGATTGAGGCCATTATTTCATTAGCTCACTTACCCAAATAGCTTACCTTTTATCTTCCATTGTTAGCCAAATTTGAGCCTACGATTAACCCACTTTGTTCTTAACTTTAGCACATTATAAGCCTTAAAGCGGAAAACAATAAATGTCCTTAATTTGGATCTTTGATTAGCTTAGGCTAGTGTGTGTGAGTATTATTCAAGTATGGGAACCTTGGGACATTGGGTGAATAAAAGGGTAGTTTTGTATTATTATTGGAAATATTGGAAATTGGGTACATACTCATGTATTGATCAAATGTAAAACCTTATGCATTGAGGTTCTTGTACATAGAAAGAAAAAAAAATGAGAAAAACAAAAGAAAAAGAAAAGAAAAATAATATGGAAAAGGAAAAGAAAAAAAATAGAAAAAGAAAGAAAAAAAAGAAGAAAAAGAAAGAAATAAAAAGGGGACAAAATGCCCCAAAACAAAGTGAAGCTCAATAAAGATCAATGCATAAGTGTTGTGAAATGGAAAGAAATTGCATGAGTATGTGAAAAAGTGAGAAATGGGTAGTTAGGTTAGCTTCGAAATTGTATAGGATGTCATAGGTTAGGTGG
>NW_026264902.1:52592-63710 GCF_000817695.3 Arachis duranensis
TGATGCGGTTCCAGTTGGGTTGGAAAGCTAACATCCGGGGCTTCGAAACGATATAAGATTTGCCATAGTTGCTACAAGTATGGTGGCGCGCACGCGCAAAGTACGCGCACGCGCCGTTGCTGCCATATGGTCCACTTAAAGTAAAACGTGGCCAGAGATTTTAGAAGCCTTGTGGGCCCAATCCAACTCATTCCTGATGCTATTTAAGCCAAGGAATGAAGAGGAATCAACGAACTTTTAGCCATTAGTCATAGTTTAGTTTTAGAAGTAGTTAGAACTAGTTTCTAGAGAGAGAAGCTCTCACTTCTCTCTTGAATTAGGATTAGGATTAGGTTTAGTTCTTAGATCTAGATTTAGATTCATCTTCTTCGACTTCTATCTTCTCAATTTCTTGTAGTTAGATTCATCTTCTTCTACTCTTTTGTTGTAATTTCCTTTATGTTGTTCTTACACTTTGTTGTAAATCTACTATTGTTCCTTCCATTTTCTTTCAACTCAATAAGAGGTAATTCATAATAATTGTTCTTCTTTGCTTTTCTATTGTTGATCTCTTGCCTTTGTAGTTAGATCTCTCTTTAATTCTTGCATTTAATAATGTTTACTTCTATTGCACTTTATGTGTTTGTTGAAATGTCTCTTTTAGTTTTGGTGTAAGTTTTGTTTCTCTTGGCCTAGGTAGAGTAATTAGTGACACTTGAGTTATCTAATTCCTTTGTTGATTGATAATTGGAGAGATTGCTAATTGATTTGAATGCCTCTAAAGCTAGTCTTTCCTTTAGGAGTTGATTAGGATTTGAGGAATCAAATTGATTCATCCACTTGACTTTCCTCCATGGTTAGAGGTTAACTAAGTGGGCGCAATGGACAATTTGTCATCACAATTGAGGAGGATAACTAGGATAGGACTTCTAGTTCTCATATCTTGCCAAGAGCTTTGCTAGTTGTTAGTTTATTTTCTTTGCCATTTATATTTCTTGTCTAAAATCTTAAAAACCCCAAATATAACTCACAACCAATAACAAGACACTTTATTGTAGTCCTAGGGAGAACGACCCGAGGTCCAATACTTCGGTTTATAAATTTTAGGGGTTTGTACTAGTGACAAACAACTTTTTGTACGAAAGGATTATTGTTTGGTTTAGAGACTATACTTTACAACGAGATTTTATTAGTGAAATTCTAAACCGTCAAAAATCCATTCGTCAAGTAGCAGCTGTGAACACAAGCCAACCATCAACTATATGGGTGAAAAATGAAGAAAGCCAAGAGGAGCAACAACAGGAGCAAGTGCAATACATGCATAACCAAAACTCTGGATAGAATGAAGTTTATGGTGATACCTACAACCCTTCCTGGAAGAACCACCCTAACCTTAGATGGGGAGACAATCACAACCAGAATCAACAACCATGGCAGAGGAATTCAAATCAAAATACTTCAAGAAATAACCAAAACCACAACCAGCAGCAAACTAACCAAAGTCCTTACAGAAAACCCCAAAACAATTACCCCAACTCCAACCATTATCCATTCAATAACCAACCCACTAACCAAAATACTTACCATCAACCATCAACACCCCACAACCAACCAATCTCACAAGACTCTCAGAGGATTACTAATCTGGAGATGCTCATGGAGAAGATGATGAAGAGCCAAGAAATGACAACAAAGAACCAAGAAGCTTCCATGAAGAGCCTAGAGAGGCAGATTGGACAAATCTCCAAGCAGATTTCTGTCGAGAGATCTTCAAGCTCACTACCAAGTGACACCATTCCTAATCCAAAAGAAGAGTGCAAGGCTATACAATTAAGGAGTGGAAAGACATTGGAGAATAGCAACAAGGAGGTAACCAAGAAGTCTTTGGACAGCAACAAAGAACCATAAAAAAAAGGATGCTAGCAATAAGGAGATGACAACAAGCAAAGATGTCCCAGAGAAGCTCAAAGAGAAAGACAACCAGCCACACAGTTTAAAGGAAGAAGTTCGAGGACAGTGATGATTGGGTTTTTGACGGTTTAGAATTTCACTAATGGAATCTCGTTGTAAAGTATAGTTTCTAAACCAAACAATAATCCTTTCATGCAAAAAGTTGTTTGTCACTAGTACAAACCCCTAATTTTATAAACCGAAGTATTCAAACCTCGGGTCGTTCTCCCTAGGAATTACAATAAAGTGTCTTGTTATTGGTTTTGAGTTATTTTGGGGTTTTGGATAAGAAGCATGAAAAGTAAATGGCAATGAAAATAAACTAACAACTATAAAAGGCTCTTGGCAAGTTATGGGAATTAGAAGTCCTATCCTAGTTATCCTCCTCAATTGTGATGAGAATTATTCATGGCTACCACTTAGTTAACCTCTAACTATGGAGGAAAGTCAAGTGGATGAATCAATTTGATTCCTCAAGTCCTAAGCAACTCCTAAAGGAAAGACTAGCTTTAGAGGCATTCAAATCAATTAGCAACTTCTAATTATCAATCAACAAGGGAATTAGATAACTCAAGAGTCACTAATTACTCTACCTAGGCCAAGAGGAACAAAATCTACACTAAAATCCAACCAAGCATTTCATCAAACACTTGGAAGGCATAAAAAGAAAACATAGTAAATCAACAACAAGAATAGAATCTAACAACAATTATTGAAAGGAATTAACAACAACAATCAAGGAAATGCCTAGATCCAATAATTGATCCTTTTATTCCTTCCTCCTAGCAATTGGCGCCAAAATGGGGTCAGAAACCCTCTCAAATCGCCAGGCACGTGTTGCATTAATGAAGTCATGTGCTGTCACCGGCGCGTGCGCGCACGGTACGCGTGCACGTCCCTGGTCGATTCTGTAATGTACGCGCGAGCGCCTTGTGCGCGTGCGCGTGCTTGGCTGACTTTGCTTCTTTGACTTTTTATGCTTCTCTCCACTTGCATGCTTTCTTCCTTGCTTCCTTTGATCCATGCCTAGCCTATTTCAATTCTGGAATTACTAGCAAACACATCAAGGCATCTTATGGAATCAAGAAGAAATTAGAATTCATCAAAATAAGGCTTAAAAAGCATGTTTTTACACTTAAGCACAAATATGGGAGAGATAACAAAACCATGCTAATTCATAGGCTAAATGTGACAAAAGGTTATCAAAATACCCTAAATTCAATACAAGATAAACCGTCAAATTGTGGTTTATCAACCTCCCCACACTTAAGCCTTAGCATGTCCTCATGATAAAATAAGAAGGAACTAAGGGATATGACATTTATTGAATGCAACTAAACTATATGAGTCCTATCTAAATGCAACTACCTAAATTGAATGCAAATGCTTAGCTCAAACATATCACTTTCCAAGAGAACATGTGTAAACACAATAGTTAGGGCAATAGGAGTTAAGTCCAAACCACAATTGTATTGAATTATCAAAAAGAGTTCAAACTTGCAAGAATATAGATAATATGGATGAATACATGTAATTGAACTTTTGAACCCTTACCGGATGTGTATCCGCTCTATTCACTCAAGTGTTTAAGGGTTAATTCACTCAATTCTCTTCTAATCATGCTTTCCAAAATTTGATTTTCTTCTAGCAATCAACACTTATTCAATGCACGCATACATCCATCATGAGGTCTTTCATTTAGGTTGTAATGGGGTTAGGGTCAAGGTAGGATCATTTATGGTTAAGTGGACTAGGATTTGAATCTTTGATTAGCATAGACTTCCCCACCTAACTATATAATGACCTATACAAATTCAAACTATTCTAACTACCCATTCTTCACTTTTTCTTACATACTCATGCATTCTGTTCTTTAATTCATAACACTTATGCATTGATTCCTTTTTGTTGAACTTCACTTTGGGGCATTTTATCCCCTTTTTATTATTTTTCTTCTTTTCTTTCTTTCTTTCTTTTCTCTTTTTTTTTCTATTCTTTTGTTTTTCTCATTTTCACTCTTATTTCTTTTTCTTTTCACTGTACATAAGAACATCAATGCATAAGGTCTTATACATTTAATCAATACATGAATATGTTCCCATTTCTAAAACATGAAAGTGTACTACCCTTTTTATCCCATCCAATGTTCCTAAGCCTCACCAACTTGAATAATAAACACTCTCACTGGCCTAGGCTAATCAAAGATCCAAACAAGGATTTTCATTGGTTTTCCGCCTTGGGCTTGTAATGTGTTAAAATGAGAATAAGTTGGTTAATCATAGGCTCAAAATTGGCTAACAATGGGGAGTAAAAGGTTGGATATTTGGGTAAGTAGGCTAATGAAATAATGGCCTCAATCATACAAATGCACAAATACAAGAAATAAATGGACATATAGAATCACGCAAATCAAGGATCACAATCATAGAAAGAGAATAATTTCACACAAGAATGGAAAATAAGTGGTTATAAAATGTAACCACATCAATAGGCTCAAATTTCACAAGCTTGTGTTCTAGGCTCAATACATGATTCACAAAGTATGAAATTTAAGCAAGTTTCACAAAAAAATTTTCTTTCAATCAATTGGGTTAATGCATTATATTTAAACTTCTTGAAAAATCTCAATGTTTGACTAAGCATTGTTGTGATTGAAAAATCCAAAAGTTTCCTTAGTTTACCCTTCCCTTTTACTTAAAACCAATTTCTTATGCAAGAAGGGTAACACTAAGTTGCAATTCAAAGTATGATTTCTAATCACAACCACAAACTAAAAGAAAGATAAGCAAAAATGCATAAAGAAAAATCCAACTAAAAGTATGAAATCTAAGGATATCCACAAGTATCAAAAACATCAAAATATCTAAAATCCAAAATAAGCAGTAAAGGTGTCCAAAATAAACTCAAAATGCATCAAAATATATACAATAGGTATGCAACATAAGATAACTAGGAGAGTAGCCGAAAAGTTCACCGGTCCCCAAATAATGCTACCGGTGCCCTCCCCGCACTTAAGATCAAGCATCATCCTCGATGCTAAACTGGAGGATCAGTAGGGGGTACAACGGTAGGCGTTGGCTCTGGCTCTGGCTGTAGGAACAGCACCGTATGAGGCTGAGTTGTATCAGTGGTGTCTGGGGCATCTGGAGGAGCAGTCTGCTGAGTCGGTCCCTCCGCATCCTCCTCCTGATGATCCTGCTCATCGGAGGCCAGAGAATCGGGAAGCAGAGGTAACTCAGCACCCAGAGAAATAAGCGCCTGGTCCATCCGATCTAAACGGCGTCTGACATGGAGTCTCTCTTGCTCTAAAAACTGGAATAGACACTGGACCAGTAAGTAGGTAGGCTCAGGTGCTGCTGGTGGAACTGTCGATGATGAGGGAGCTGCTGTAGTAGAGGAAGATGGTGCTGATGTAGGAGCTGACTGTCCGACTGTCCCCACTACCGCCCTAGCCCTGGAACGGCGTCTAGCTGGCGGCCTCTTGTGTAACCAACCACCCCAAGGAATGGTAATCTCTCTGTCATCTGCATCAGGCGGTGGTGGTAACACATTGTCATCTGACCAAGGGACCTCGGCTAGGGCAGCCATACTCGTGACCAAAGTAGGAAATGGAATAGGCCATGAATATGCGCCCGCCACATACACTGTCGGATAAGTCAAGGAAAGGAGACATCCTTCCCCTCCATAACACACCCAATCAGCAGAAGCATCTCCATAGGGATCTCAGAGAAGTGAGTAGTAGGCAAGACATAGTGGGCAAAGATCATCTGCCAAGTCTTGGGCTCTCTAGTCAAGTGAGCAAATAGCATCCCCTTAGGCTTGGTATTGTTTGCATCCATAACCCATGTAGCATCCGGTAAACCAATGACGCTCCTAAGTGCCTCATAATCGAAAGTCATGGTATGGATAGCCATCTCTACCTGCTGATGGGCACACAAGTCATCAAGAATATGCCGGCACTGTAATGCCTCCCCGATGGCAGTCTCAGTAATCATGATCTCTCTACCCCTCACCTGAACCGAATCCAAAGTGGGGTGGAAGAAGTTGCAGTAGAATTCCTTGACCCAAGAAATGTTGATATCCCCCAAATTTCTATCAACAAAGTCCAAACCCAACTCTAGGATATGACTAGTAATCGACCGCCTCACATCATTGGGTAGGAGCAATTTCTTCTCAATGTTCAGCTTCGTTGTTCGATATTTGGAAAATCGAAGCTCACAGTAGAGATTGGGAAACTTGGTTGGGTCGGTAGAAGGTAACTGCTGATTTTCTTTTTCTTCATCATTTAATGGATTCTTAGCATAATGCTTGTAGATGGAGGGAATAGAAGGTGTAGAGAGTTTCCTTTTCTTGGAGGCAGTGGCTATAGCTTTCCCTTTATCCGACATCCTGAAAAAGAAATATAATAGAATATAAGCGATAAAGCATGTAGCACAAAGCAAAGAAAGCATATTCAGGATGTAAATGGAAAGAAAACAAACATGAGGTGAATGGGACTTGAAATATGGCCAACAAAAAAGAACAGAGAACATAGTCATAGCCCAGAATTCAATGCTCACTAAATTCATAACGAATAGGCATGTCATCATCAATACTCAAAGAATGGTTAAAAGAGTTAAAATGCAAGTTGGGAAAGAAAAGGGCAGTGAGTTAGAGAAATTGGAGTTAAAAATTAGTAGCATGATGAGAAATGCACATTTCAAGCATACGAATCATGGTCACAACATATCATGCAAATCCCGGAAGTCGGAAAATAACGAAAGGTAGCCCAAATTCATAATAGAGAGCAAAATGAATTTAAATTTTTTGAAAATTGGGCAGCATTTTGGCTTAAAATTGGACGTTCCTGGATTGCAAAATGGCACATATAATCATGATTGCAATATTATTTAGTTAAAGCAACACAAGATAGCATCCAGGCAACACAGAATATACACAGAGCAACTCAAACATGGCACTTATCAAACAATTAAACAAGCAGAGAATAACCACAAACGGAGCACTTATCAGGCCTAGAATCCTCTATCCAGCCCTAGCTACCTAACAGCAGATATTTCTATCTAATCCTGACATGCAAAATTGAATTCAAATTAACTAACAAAAAATTGCAAAAGCTAAAAGAATTTAACAGTTAAAAACAAGAACCTGGGAGCAGGGAAATAACAGTGAGCGGACAAGAGAAACGGACTTGACCGAAAAGGATGGGGGCAGAAACTGTGAGCGCAGAGGCAGAAGCCGTGCCGCCGAGGGGCGGTGGCGGAGAAGACGGTAGCTACACGGTGGTTGGGAGTTTGACCGAAGGGGGTAGAGGAGAATGAGAGAAAGAATGGGTGTGGATGGATGAGAGAGGGAATGGCGGGGTTAATGGGAGGGTCGGCGGCCGCGGGGTGGCAGCGACGGTGGCTGCTGCGGCGGTAGGGAAAACTGGTTGAGTGAGAGAAGTGAGAGAAGTGAGAGGGAGGGAGAGAGGTCGGGTGGTGATTAGAGAGGAAGAGAGAGAGAAAAAGAAAAGAGTCTGGCCGGCGGTGGTGGCTGTCGCTGCTGCCGCGGCGGTTATGGAGGTTGAGGGAGAAGATAGAATTAGTGGAAGGGGTGAGGGTGCGCGACTGCGCAGTGCGCTTCGCGCATTAGGGTTATCCTATTTTTGAATCGACGCGAGCACGCACCATGCGCGTCCGCGTACATTGATGAAAATTTGGGACCCACGCGTGAGCGTACCGTGCGCTCAGGCGCGGATTGGCAGACTAGGCAACGACGCGTGCGCGTACAATGCACGCACGCATACATGGGGTTGGGCCTGAGGCTTAGAGTGGGCTTGAAGCACGCCTAACTCTTGGGTCAGAAGCCTAGAGTGGCGGCAGCATTGAAGAGCGCGCGCGGCAAGCGCGCGTCCGCGTCCATTGGTATTTCGTGAGAAGGCGCGCTAGCGCAATGCGTGCGCTCGCATCTGTTTCTTCCTAGACATGTGGGCACGCACGCGGCAAGTGTGCGTCCGCGCAGATCGAGTTGGGCCAGGGGCTTAAAGCTAGCCCAGATCCGGCTCAACTCTCTGGGGCTTGGCTCAAAAATTGCAGCAGCGGATCGACGCGGGCGCGACAGGTGCGCGTCCGCGTACATGTCCTTGTTCTCATGATTGGCGCGCACGCAGGTAGTGCGCGTCAGCATGGATCAGGTTGGGCTCAGGGCATAATGGTTGCCTAAGAGAGGCCCAACTCTCGGGTACGTGGGCGATGATGCATTCGCACAGGGACGCGTGCGCGTACATTGTGCGCGCGCGTCCACCCCCCTTCTATTATTATTTTTTTTAGAAACAA
The DNA here is from genome assembly GCF_000817695.3 of Arachis duranensis. Lineage (NCBI taxonomy): Eukaryota > Viridiplantae > Streptophyta > Magnoliopsida > Fabales > Fabaceae > Arachis > Arachis duranensis. The sequence goes on from NW_026264902.1 coordinate 60,836, forward strand.
TGTGCTGGGTGCTCCCCATACTGTTCACAACTCTTTATTCAATCAACCATCATACAATTCACAAAAATGCAATTTGATATTATTCATCTACTACTAAACACAACATACATGTGACTAAGCTAACAATTAAGTTGTACACATAAATTTATGTGAAACATCTACTTACAATGGTAACTCAAATCACTTATTAAGCAAATTTAAAAGAGAGTGGAAATAGTTTACCATGGTGGGGTGTCTCCCACCTAGCACTTTTAGTTTAAGTCCTTAAGTTGGACATTTTGAGGTGCTTATTGTCATGGTGGCTTATGTTTGTACTCATCCTTGAATCTCCAAGGATCCTTGCTCCTCAATTGGTTGACAGAATTTCCAACCAATTTCATCAAGCTTGGGCAAAGTTCTACCCAAGATATGAGGTCCCATAGTTGATCTTCACATACCGAACCGGGATCCCATATCTTATCTTCACACCCGTCTTCAATTTGATCTCCATACTTCTTCTTTCCGGGTGGTTGACATATAGAATTCTCTTTAGCATACCAAGTCTTCCTTTGATACCCTTGTAAAGTGACATTCTTCCAATCATCGATCCTATACCTTGAAGCTTTGACCTTAATGAGCTTAATTCCTAACTTGCAACCACTGCACAACTCATTTTTACTTTTAGTTCCACAAAGAGCTCTAAGTTGACCATCATTTTCAATTAAACCATATTCAAGTGAGAAAGTAAAGCTTAGGGATAGAAATTTTACCCACTTGAATGTTGTGTTGGATGGTGACTTGGGAAGGGGGACTTCCCCACACTTAGACAATGCAAGGTCTACTTGTAACACCCTAATATTCAAATCCTTATGCTCGAGTCATAAGTCAATGATATTACGGTGGTACGACTCTCAGGTGGATTTTTAATATATAAATATAGGTAATTTCGAAAGGAGTATTAATCGAGAAGCCTGAAAAGAGTAGAAATAAAATCACGAAAATGCATCACTCACGTTTCGACAATGAAAAGTTAAACTGTGAAGTCGAAAGCGATATACGGACAAGGCATAAAAGAGATTAAGAGATAGATAATGGATAGATATATATATATAACATAAGTAATAGCCACTAGTCACGACCCGCGAAGTTTAGGCCGGCTAGGGTACAGTATGAAAACAGTTGACAACAGAATATCCTAATCTCTCCCAAAGGAAACATAAGAGCCTCTATAGGCAAGTCCCAAAAGAGTTCAACACACAATATAATCTTTTCAAAACAAAGGTGGAGAGATTCTAAGCAAAAACACAAAGTGGAGAAAATAAAGATCTTCGCCGACTCTCAGACGAACCACAGCTCACTTCTGAGCACCTGGACCTGTATCTGAAAAACAAGAGATATATACGGAATGAGAACCCCGGGCCCATGGGTTCCCAGTACGGTAAAAGTGCCAAATAAATACAATGCACTGCAATAAAAACTCACTAAGCATCCTAAACTCCTTTTCACCAAGTATCCAGCCTAGATTCTCACTAATCCATAAATAGGCATCTGTCATAAGGGGATACTAAATCTACTTCGTGTTACACATGTTTCCCGACTTGCTGATTCTTCCACGAATCAGACTCAGAATCATAAGCAAAACCATCGCCAGTTGTTCTGCCTCAGCAACTCTATATCAATACATCGTACCCTCGCCTGGAGCTAGTGAAATCACATCACTGCGTCTACCCAGGGGGGGCTCAAATTATCCCATTCAAAAATCATTATCATCATGCAATCGCATCATCAATTCATTTCATCAAGAACAGCCCTCATCATCCACGACGCCAACATAAGGGATCTCTCAGTGGTACAAACACAAACAATACAGACAAGTAATACACAATTAAGGTACAAGTAGAACAAGTAGCACATAATCAGGTAACATAGCATATATGATGTAGAAATCCAAAACAAATAGGCAAACCCAAACAATTCAAACATATGCAAATGATGTATGCCTGCCCTATGGCTGATGATATCATCTGTCGGTTATCAAGCCAACCCGACGTGTCCGGTAGCTAACCCGGGCACAGTCTCTCTGTTGCGTATTAATATCATTAGAGGGAATATGTGCCCTGTCACCATTAGAGGGTATCTGCGCCCTGTCGCCATTAGAGGGTATCTGCGCCCTGTCGCCATTAGAGGGTATCTGCGCCCTGTCGCCATTAGAGGGTATCTGCGCCCTGTCGCCATTAGAGGGTATCGGTGCCCTGTCACCCTTACAACCAGAGAGAAAACACAAGCATTCACATAATCATGCTTGGTCCTCAATGATCATTCATTTTTCCCTTGCTTCACTCGCAAGTTACCACATCCACTAGCCCCTTCTCTCATAGCCTGGCTTATCATAATGATTTAAGATATAAGTGGTGAGATTGGAGGCTCAGAAGTATGAAATTTGGCTTTTAAAACTCAAAAATCAATTTTGGGATGAAAACAGGGCCACGCACACGCGCACGCGCGGATGGCCTCAAAAACTTCATCGACGCGCAAGCGTCAAGCACGCTAACGCGTGGATTAAAAATTTGCCAATCGACGCGTACGCATCAACCACGCGTACGCGTGGGTGTTCTCGTGCCCCAGGCACAACACTGGCACAGTTCTGGCATGACTCTCTGGAAAATGGCTGGGCATTGGGTGCAGCACCATCGGCGCGCCCGTGCACATCACGCGCACGCGTGGATGGTGCTTTCTGAAAGATCGGCGCGTACGCGCCAGGTGCGCCCACGCGCAAGGGGTCATTCTGCTAAAAATTTTCTAAGTTAAAATCTGCAGAATTCACAGATTTAGACCCCAATCTTCCAACGGACATAACTTCCTCATTTTAAATCGTTTTTCACCCGTTCTTCGAACG
>NW_026264902.1:63736-64351 GCF_000817695.3 Arachis duranensis
CCGTTCTTCGAACGGCATGGACATCCCGGATCCCATTTTATTTCTAAACAGATTTGGCACAAAACAGAGATCCGTAGTCCAAGTTATGTCCCACCAAAGTATGCCCAAAAACCATATTTTTCATAAAAACCACAAAGTGCCATTTTTAAAACAAGCCGCTTCCAACTCTTTTCAAAATCAATCAAAACAGTCCATTTTCATCCCTTTTCTTTGCAATCAATCTAAATATATCAAATTCCACATCAAGCCTCCTCAACTCACACATTAACAATTTGCCACGATTCACAAAGTCGCCATATAACCATTTTTACCCCTTTCAAACAATTGGCTTAATTACAAACACATTAACATGTCATACATCTTTCCTCATCCCAATTTCCAACAATACCATTTCCAATCAATCATCATTACACATAATCAATATTGTACTCACTGTCACATGGTTTCACCCACAAATCAACCTTAATCATTTCTCAAATATATATCACAACATACATATCTCTTATGCACCATCATGCCATCAAGGCATCAATAATCATGATCACATATATGACCACATAACATACCTCAACCAAAATCAAACATACCTCATCTATACAATTTCACCCAAAATTA
>NW_026264902.1:66019-68541 GCF_000817695.3 Arachis duranensis
CTCTCTCTCTCTCTGCCAAGCCAATTCCTCTACTCACAGTTCAACTCCAAGCATAATCTCCAAACTTACTTTCTTATTCTCAAACCCTCAATTTCTTCATGACTTGCTGATATAAAGCCTCTGGCTTATCAATCAAAAACCCCTTTCATTTCTAGAAACCAAATGAGTTCGGAATAGCGAGTTAACAAAATCATAAGAGTTCGCATTTCCTTTAATAATCTATAAAGGCATTTGAAACGCATCTCTTTTATTAAAATTACTCACATCCAAAATCATCTTCAAAACCAAAACCAACACTTCTTTCAAATTCTTGGGGAAAATTTTTCAATAGTACCTCTCCAAAAATTGGGGTTTACCACCTGTCACGGGTTCCCTCAAACCAATCTCAATACCGCATCGACATTTCGATTAATGGTTTTCACATTCGTCATTCAAAATCAATCATTATAAATCTCAAACTAAAACCAAGATCACTATGACCAAACATCACAGTACTCATCTTTCAACACCACAACTTGCACTCTCTCATCATCTAAATCCAATTGTGCATTAATGATAATTTCCTCATCTGCTTTAGAACCATCAAAGCTCGCAGCCGTAATCATTTCCAACTAATTTGGGATCATTACTTGCAGTAACCCGCTTAACCCTCATTTGGGGATCATTACTTGCAGTAACCCTCTTAACCCTTCTAGTATTCAAACATAAGATACTATATTAAACTTTTACAACTCTTATTCGTAGCTATCCTGTGTTACTGCTTCCACAAGTTTCTGTTGCTTTATTCTGACCTCTCGTCTAGTACGAGCTTTATCACTTACTTCCTCAAGTACTCAACCACAACTTAGCATGACTGGCATTCACTAGATTTCTATCTATGATAGCCAAAACCACATACCAACTTAATCGTACCTTTAGCACGTTGTTACCAATCTTTCGCTTACCAATTCCCAAACTATCGGATCTAACGGTATCCCCCGTTTTTGTGGTGAACACACGACCTTGTTGTTGGCTCTTGGTAGTATTCTGGTTGACCTTCTTAGGACATTTCTAGGACACATGTCCAACTCCTCTACAACCATGGCAAAGTCCCAATCTACCTTGACACGGAGTTCCCGAATGATGGCTTTGACATCACCCACCAGTCATTCCATTCTGAGGTTGCTTTCCGTTAAAGGCCTACCTAATCATTTATGCTCACCAAACCTTCTATTAAGATAATTTAGGGTTATCTAGAACAGATCATAATTTTTCATTCGACCATGTATTACGAGTGAATACCAGCCTTCAGCATTATGTAAAGTGGTAAAGAATTAAGTTATCAGTTTTCTTATTACCTCAGGTACGAAAATCGGACCTGGCAGTCTCTCGATCCTTCCGGTGTGGGCAATCTCTGACCAAATGTCCTAGCTTTCCGCAATTGTAACACAAATCCGAACCATAACGACACGGTCTATTTGGGTGATGACCTCCACATCTCTGACAGCTCAAAACATCCGAAGCAGCCACTATTTGTTTTTCCCTACCCTTTCCTTGGGAATTCTTATTCGTCGTAAGGTCATTTCGCCTTTGGGGAAAACGTTGTGGGTATCCTCTTCTCTTAAACTCTTGACCCCTTGTTGGGTACTCTTGATTGTGCTCCCTGCGGTGGGACTCCCGACGGTCATTCTTTGCCTCAACAACCTTCCTCACACATTCTTCAGCAATACGGCTCTTGTTCACAAGTTCAGAGAAGTCCCTAATCTCCATCGGTCCAACGGAGCTCAGGATTTCACTTCGAAGTCCTCCTTCATACTTAATACACTTCCATTCCTCAGAGTCTCCCGGGGTTCCTTGACACATACGAGAAAATCTAAATAACTCCTCAAATTTATCCGTATACTCAGATACGGACATTGTACCCTGCTTCAGTTGCAGTAATTCAAGTTCCTTGACCGTTCTAGCAGAATTCAGGAAGTACTTCTTATAAAATTCCACTTGGAAGGCACCCCAGGTGATAGGATCATTCCCCTGCTGCAGGAGACGTCGAGCCCCTTGCCACCAATGCGATGCTTCCCCCGTGAGCAGATAGGTAGCAAATTCAACACACTGCTCTTAGGCACCAACTGCGCTTGCAGTGCTCGCTCCATGGCCTGAAACCAAGTGTCAGCTTCAGTCGGATTAGTGGTTCCCTTGAACTTAGGTGGATTAACCTTTAAGAAAGTTGCCAGTGTCATCGGGCCTTGAGCTCCTCTTCCACTATTGCCATTATTGTTTATCTGTTGCCCAAGAGCCTCTGCAGTGGCCTGCATAGCAGCAACCATATTCTCCAAAGCCGCCATAAGGCTTACTGGGTTATTCGGGTTGATTTCCGGTTCCTGAGTACTAGTACGATCTCTCTCACGTCCCTGACCAGGTCCACGAGGCGCCATCTGGTTCCTATACACACCAAACAATCGATATCAAGTTGATCAGTCTCAATATCGGAAGTATAGTGCTTCAAAGTACCAAAGGTACACTCATGAACTTCATGCTAGATGTAT
>NW_026264902.1:69062-71270 GCF_000817695.3 Arachis duranensis
TGAGCACCTGAACCTGTATCTGAAAAACAAGAGATATATACGGAATGAGAACCCCGGGCCCATGGGTTCCCAGTACGGTAAAAGTGCCAAATAAATACAATGCACTGCAATAAAAACTCACTAAGCATCCTAAACTCCTTTTCACCAAGTATCCAGCCTAGATTCTCACTAATCCATAAATAGGCATCTGTCATAAGGGGATACTAAATCTACTTCGTGTTACACATGTTTCCCGACTTGCTGATTCTTCCACGAATCAGACTCAGAATCATAAGCGAAACCATCGCCAGTTGTTCTGCCTCAGCAACTCTATATCAATACATCGTACCCTCGCCTGGAGCTAGTGAAATCACATCACTGCGTCTACCCAGGGGGGCTCAAATTATCCCATTCAAAAATCATTATCATCATGCAATTGCATCATCAATTCATTTCATCAAGAACAGCCCTCATCATCCACGACGCCAACATAAGGGATCTCTCAGTGGTACAAACACAAACAATACAGACAAGTAATACACAATTAAGGTACAAGTAGAACAAGTAGCACATAATCAGGTAACATAGCATATATGATGTAGAAATCCAAAACAAATAGGCAAACCCAAACAATTCAAACATATGCAAATGATGTATGCCTGCCCTTAGAGGGTATCTGCGCCCTGTCGCCATTAGAGGGTATCGGTGCCCTGTCACCCTTACAACCAGAGAGAAAACACAAGCATGCTTACATTCAACATTTTTCATCATTATTCATTTATCATATATGCCTTTATACTCAGCCATAATCCATAATGGCTTTGCCGTAACTCGGCAATAACTCAGCCATTCGGCTCACAGTTCAATCCAGAACTAGCCAATTTATCAACATGGCTCCGCCGTATCCGGCAATAACTCAGCCATCCGGCTCGTGGTTCATTCAAGAACCAACCATTTATCAATAATTGTAGCCCTTCGGCTCATGGCATACGCGGTACTTCTACCGCCATCCTCCATATCTCATATAATCATCATTGATCACAACTTTTCTCCTTGCTTCATTCGCAAGTTACCACATCCCCTAGCTCTTTCCTCTTTGCTAGGCATATCATAATGATTCAATACATAAGGGGTGAGATCGGAGGCTTAAGAGTATGAGATTTGGCTTTTGAAACTCAAAAATCAACTTTGGGATGAAAACAGGGCCACGCGTACGCGCACTCCACGCGCACGCGCGGATGGCCTCAAAAACTTGATCGACGCGCAAGCGTCAAGCACGCTAACGCGTGGATTAAAAATTTGCCAATCGACGCGTACGCGTCAACCACGCGTACGCGTGGGTGTTCTCGTGCCCCAGGCACAACACTGGCACAGTTCTGGCATGACTCTCTGGAAAATGGCTGGGCATTGGGTGCAGCACCATCGGCGCGCCCGTGCACATCACGCGCACGCGTGGATGGTGCTTTCTGGAAGATCGGCGCGTACGCGCCAGGTGCGCCCACGCGCAAGGGGTCATTCTGCTAAAAATTTTCTAAGTTAAAATCTGCAGAATTCACAGATTTAGACCCCAATCTTCCGACGAACATAACTTCCTCATTTTAAATCATTTTTCACCCGTTCTTCGAACGGCATGGACATCCCGGATCCAATTTCATTTCTAAATAGATTTGGCACAAAACAGAGATCCGTAGTCCAAGTTATGTCCCACCAAAGTATGCCCAAAAACCATATTTTTCATAAAAACCACAAAGTGCCATTTTTAAAACAAGCCGTTTCCAACTCTTTTCAAAATCAATCAAAACAGTCCATTTTCATCCCTTTTCTTTGCAATCAATCTAAATATATCAAATTCCACATCAAGCCTCCTCAACTCACACATTAACAATTTGCCATGATTCACAAAGTCGCCATATAACCATTTTTACCCATTTCAAACAAATGGCTTAATTACAAACACATTAACATGTCATACATCTTTCCTCATCCCAATTTCCAACAATACCATTTCCAATCAATCATCATTACACATAATCAATATTGTACTCACTGTCACATGGTTTCACCCACAAATCAACCTTAATCATTTCTCAAATATATATCACAACATACATATCTCTTATGCACCATCATGCCATCAAGGCATCAATAATCATGATCACATATATGACCACATAACATACCTCAACCAAAATCAAACATACCTCATCTATACAATTTCACCCAAAATTA
>NW_026264902.1:72003-74366 GCF_000817695.3 Arachis duranensis
CTGAAATGCTCATAACTAATGTTTATATATGTTGGGTCTTGGGCCCACTTAGGCCCGGTTCACTTATTTTTGTCCGTTGGCCCAATTTTGGACCAAAACCCTTAAGATTAGCGCTCTAAATCGCACTTCAAATATTTCTACCTCTCCTAATTATAATTCCTCATTTCTTAATCTTATTTACTCATAATCAATTTTCTCAGCTGTAGTACCAGACAAATCTCAGCCGGTACTTCTGGTCAAAATTCCACTGCGCGCTTTTACGCAGAAAACTATGTTTTCCGACTCGGAAAAATTCACTGAATCCAAATATCATATTTAAATCATCAAATTACAATTGCAAAATCTTCCAACCATATTCGCTCCTACTTAACTTATTATTTAATCAATTTCGGTTAGACCGGGTATTACACTACTTCCTTGTGCTCTTCTTTAGTTGTTTCCACCTCTTCACAAGCTTCTCCAATTTCAACCTCATCCCCTTTGTTACGTGGCTTGGTGTTATCTTCAAGAACTTCATCTTGTTTAATGGGAGGTGATTCAACTTTGGATAGGAATTCATTGATGAATGAGTTCATCTCTTGATCAACCTCTTCATATTCTTCAATTTCAATATATACCATGCCATTTTCGTTATCCTTGGGAGGTTGTGCACACTTTTTCATAGTTTCAACTTCGTGTCCAATGGGAGAGGATTCCATTATAGAGAGGAATTCGTCCATGATTGAATCTATTTCTTGATAAGCTTCTTCCAAGTCTCCAACGATGATATGCCTTAGAGGTTGCGCACCCTCCTCAACATCAATATCAAGCTTCTCGGAGGAGTTCTCCATGATGCTACATTCCCTTGGACTTTCAACATCTCCTAAATCTTTAACCACTTCTTCCTTTTCTTCAATGATCATAGGCTCCTCCAATTATTCTAACACAAAATTCGACTCCTCCTTCTCCACCGAAGTTTCCAATTCCTCCTTCATACTTTGCTCTTCTCTTGACATCGCACACGTGGTCGTGGAATTGCCTTGAGTCTTCAAACATTGGTGGGCTACAGTATGCACCACTTTGGTCAAATTGGTCACAAGCTCAAGTGTATCCCGCTTCATGGCTTCTTGTCCTTGAAGTAACAAAATGAGAGAATCGTCCATTGGGGTTTGGGGTGGATAAGAGGGTTCATCGTTTTGGAGAGAGGGTTCATAGTAGGAAGGTGATTCTTCTTGGCAAAATTGTGGAGATGGTGTGCATTGAGGTGGCTCTTGGTAGAAATCTTGATAGGATTGTGGTGGTTCTGAGGGTTCTTGCTCAAAATGGTCATAAAAATATGGTATGGATGATTGGTCATATGGTGGATATGGATTATAGGAAGGTGCTTGATATGGAGGGGCTTGTAAGTATGGCTGAGGTTTATGTTGAGGATATGGTTCATAGGCATATGGTGGTGGTTCTTGAAAGTCGCAAGGTGATTCCCCATAGCTATTGGATTGATATGCATCATAGAATGGCTCTTCTTCATAGTGCATTAGCGGAGGTTGTTGCCATGACGATTGATCATATGCATATGGCTCCTCCCGCCTTTGATTGTTCCATCCTTGATACACATCCTCATTGAAGCTTTCATTACCTACAACATAATTAGAACCAAACTCATAGCCAAAGTGAGAATTCATGGTGGAAAGAGAAAATAAAATTCTACACTAGCAAATGAAGCAAAAAGCAAGATATTTACCCTATTCACATATGTACAATAACCAATAACACAACACCATTGCAACTCCCCGGCAACGGCGCCATTTTGATGATTGGGTTTTTGACGGTTTAGAATTTCACTAATGGAATCTCGTTGTAAAGTATAGTTTCTAAACCAAACAATAATCTTTTCATACAAAAATTTTGGTTGTCACAAGTAACAAACCCCAAATAAGAATTAACCGGAGTATTTGGACTCCGGGTCATCTCACAAGGATTGCAATGAAGTGTATGATTATTGGCTATGAAGTATGTTTTGTGGTTTTTGGAATAAGAGACATGAAAAGTAAATGATAAGGAAATTCAAATAACAAAAAAGGCCTTGGCAAGGGTTGATGGTCAAGGATCTCTATCATTATCACCAACCACAACATGAGAATTGGCAAGGATCAACCCCATTAAGTCATCCTCTAAATGATAAAGGAAAGTCAAATGAACTATGTCAATCCAAGTCCATAAGTCCTAGTTCTCCACCAATTCAATTAATGAGATCTAAGGTCAATGGCTCCCAATCATCAATCACTTGGACATTAGCAAACCAAGAGTTCCTAAGTTACCTTCCTAAGCCAAGAGCATAAAATTCTACTCTAAAGCCCAACCAAGCATTTTGTCAAACACTTGGT
>NW_026264902.1:75076-77565 GCF_000817695.3 Arachis duranensis
TACCTAAGTCCTAAGACACTATACTTGTCTTCAAATGTTGTGGACTTGAGTTTCTTGTTGTTGTTGTGTTTGCTTTCAACTCTTCATGCTTGTTCATTCAAGTTGTTTGTTGGTTTGTCTTTCATGTCGTTTGTTGGTTTGTCATTCATCAAAACCTACGAATACAAACTTCGCATACAAGCAACATGATTTACAATTTCCCCCTTTTTGATAATGACAAACCAATTTTGAGGATATGCATTTATAAATGATTTTGAAAGCAACAATAATGCACTTTGCTTTATAGAAAGCTTTGGAGAAGACTTCACAAAAAAAATTTTGCAGGAGTTCCCCCTAAATATGTGCATTTGTTCCTTTAAGGGACGTTTATCAAAGAAAACGATTTAGATATCAAAGTTTTTGCTTAGCGGAAGTCTTTTTGAAATCATTGTTTCGCAAACTTATTTCTTCTTTTCAAATCCTCAAACTTCTTCTTTTTCAAAAGTTCAAAACTTCAAATATCCTCAAACTTTTCTTCCTATTTCAAAAGTTCAAAACTTCAAATATCCTCAAACTTTTCTTCCTCCTTTTGACATTATCAAAAAGAAGGGAGTTTGAAATGTGTCATAGAAGCATGCATAAAACAATGAAATTTTTTAAGTTCAATTTCTTTATTAATCTCAAGGATGAGATATTCCCCCTTTCAAAAAGAATTTGATTTCCTCTTTTTATATATAATGAGCATGTATAATTCCCCCTAAAGAAGTGAAATATATCAAGGCATGCATATTAACTTAAAATAGGGGTACCAAGCCTATTTTGAGTTATTCACCAAACAAGCATACAAGCATTAATCATTAAACAAAATTATGAAGGAAATATCAAAGTATTTAAACCATAATAGAAATCCTTAACTTACTAGGAGTTAGTTTAACAATTCATATAATCAAATAAACATAAAGCAATAAAAAGATGATGAAAAAGTGGGGTTTTGTTGCTCAAAAATGCCAAATTCACGTGTTTTTGTGCAATTTGGTCGTGTTTGCATCGATGCAATAGGCTTTGCATCAATGCACATAGCACGTCATGTGCTTTGCATCGATGCAAAGCTTGTTGCATCGATGCAGCATACATCATTTTGCCCAAAATCACCAAATTTTCATCCTTTGGTGGTTCTTTCTTCAATCCTTTGAGTTTCATCATGTATATACTCACTTAAACCATGATAAACTTCAATTTGTTGATCCTCCATTGTTTATAATCTTCAAATTCTTCAATCTATCTCAAGATTAATCACTCATTCATCAACTCATAAACCTACAAAACAATGGCTAATTGGATATCTCCAATGCTTAAGTTAGTAAGAGATACAAAAAAAGCAATATGAATACAATGAATTCAAACAAATCATATTAGATTAGAATCCAAGATACCAAGTTCATTTCGGATGTTAAAAAAACTTTCTTTACATAAAGGTTTAGTGAAGATGTCCGCTAGTTGTTTACTAGTTTCGACAAATTCAATAACCACATCACCCTTTTCAACATGGTCTCTTATGAAGTGATGTCTAATCTCAATATGCTTGGTTCTTGAATGTTGAACCAGATTCTTGGTTAAATTTATTGCACTAGTATTATCACATTTGATAGGAATGTGATCAAGCATGAGTCCATAGTCCACAAGTTGTTGTTTCATCCATAAAATTTGGGCGCAACAACTACCGGCGGCTACATACTCGGCTTCAGCGGTAGACAAGGCTACACTTACTTGTTTCTTACTATGCCATGAAACAAGAGAGTTTTCTAGCAAGTGACAAGTGCCGCTAGTGCTTTTCCTATCCAATTTGCAACCGGCAAAATCGGAATCGGAATAACCAATCAAAATCACAAGTGGATCCTTTCGGATACCACAATCCAACATTTAATATTCCTATGAGATACTTCATAATCCTTTTCACCGCACTTAAGTGAGATTCCTTAGGATTAGCTTGGTATCTCGCACACATGCATACACTAAACATGATATCTGGCCTACTTGCCGTTAGATAAAGTAATGATCCTATCATGCCTCTATACTTCTTTATATCTATGCTCTTACCTTGTTCATCTTTGTCAAGGTAGCAAGTAGTGCTCATTGGTGTGTCCATTGCCTTAGCATTGTCCATTCCAAATCTTTTGAGCAGTTCCTTGCAATATTTGGTTTGGCTAACGAAAGTTCCTTCTTTTCCTTGTTTGATTTGAAGACCAAGGAAGAAGTTGAGTTCGCCCATCATGGACATTTCAAATTCACTTTGCATGAGGTTTGAGAAAAACTTGCAAAGTGATTCGTTAGTTGAACCAAATATTATGTCATCGACATAAACTTGTACCAAAAGGATATTTTTGTTTTCAATCAAGATAAATAAAGTTGTATCAACCTTCCCTCTTAAAAACCCTTTTCTATTAAAAATTTGCTCAAACGTTCATACCAAGCTCTTGGAGCTTGTTTAAGACCATAAAGAGCTTTCTTGA
>NW_026264902.1:78719-79111 GCF_000817695.3 Arachis duranensis
AACGCTATCCTTTGTTGAGCTTGTAGAGGCTTCATTTAAATCTTTTTCTTTGTCTTCACCATTCAAATTTAGTGAATCAAAATTTTCTACATTTTCATCAAAATCTTTTCTAGCACAACAACGGTTAGTTTCATCAAAAGCGACATGAATACTTTCTTCCATAGTCATGATGCGTTTATTATATACTCTAAAAGCTTTGCTAGTTAAAAAGTAGCCTAAGAAGATTCCTTCATCAGCCTTAGCATCAAATTTGCTTAAGTTATCTTTTCCATTGTTTAGAATAAAGCATTTACAACCAAAGACGTGAAGGTGGGAAATATTTGGCTTTCTTCCTTTGTACAATTCGTACGGTGTTTTCTTAAGAATAGGTCGAATGATAATCCTATTCATAA
>NW_026264902.1:81491-81820 GCF_000817695.3 Arachis duranensis
AGACTTCTCCTTCTTTAGCGCTTGTTGTCTTTGTTGGAATGTGATTTCCATTCTCAATTACTTTCCAAATTCTCACATCTTGAGAACGGATCCAAATTCTCATCTTATTTTTCCAATAAGAGTAATTTGTTCCGCTGAAAAGAGGAGGTCTAGCGGTTGAGTTACCTTCGCTACTGTTGTTGTTGTTAAAGCCTGTGCTTGCCATGATCTTTTCCCTTAAACGGTTAAGTCTTTCAAAGGGTTAAGCTCTGATACCACTTGTAGAACCTATGCACAATTACTCAAGAGGGGGGGTGAATTGAGTATTGCAACAACAATGAATCTTTTTA
>NW_026264902.1:82773-89085 GCF_000817695.3 Arachis duranensis
AAAGAATGGCTTAAAATCACTTCAAAATACTTAGGATTGATCTCAAACTTGTTGGAGTCAATTCCTATGCTTTTGTACCTTTGAAAACAAGTTTTAAACCATTTGGCTAGCATCGAATTGCAAGATGTGCATCAAGACATTTTGTGAGTGTGTGTTGAGAGATTTAGCAATTGGTTCTTAACAAGAAGTTACCTAAGTCCTAAGACACTATACTTGTCTTCAAATGTTGTGGACTTGAGTTTCTTGTTGTTGTTGTGTTGCTTTCAACTCTTCATGCTTATTCATTCAAGTTGTTTGTTGGTTTGTCTTTTCATGTCGTTTGTTGGTTTGTCATTCATCAAAACCTATGAATACAAACTTCGCATACAAGCAACATGATTTACCAACTTCTAATTATCAATCAACAAGGGAATTAGATAACTCAAGAGTCACTAATTACTCTACCTAGGCCAAGAGGAACAAAATCTACACTAAAATCCAGCCAAGCATTTCATCAAACACTTGGAAGGCATAAAAGGAAAACATAGTAAATCAACAACAAGAATAGAATCTAACAATAATTATTGAAAGGAATTAACAACAACAATCAAGGAAATCACAATTATCATGAATTACCTCAAATTGCATTATTGAAAGAAACAAAGGAACAACAATCTATCCAAAACAAGATGAAGGATTACAATTATTAAAGCACATAACTAGAAAGAGGAAGAGGAGAAGATTAAGAATTGATAAATGAAAAGTGAATCAAAGCATGAATTAAACCTAGATCTAAGAAGAGAGATTAACCTAAACCTAATCCTAATTCTAGAGAGAAGTGAGAGCTTCTCTCTCTAAAACCAACTCTAAACTAATCCTAATTATTCTCTAGATTCAATCATCCTTCCCCTCAATCCTTGATCCTTTTATTCCTTTCTCCTAGCAATTGGCGCCTAAAATGGGGTCAGAAACCCTCTCAAATCGCCAGGCACGTGTTGCATTAATGAAGTCATGTGCTGTCACCGGCGCGTGCGCGCATGGTACGCGTGCACGTCCCTAGTCGATTCTGTAATGTACGCGCGAGCGCCTTGTGCGCGTGCACGTGCTTGGCTGACTTTGCTTCTTTGACTTTTTATGTTTCTCTCCACTTGCATGCTTTCTTCCTTGCTTCCTTTGATCCATGCCTAGCCTATTTCAATCCTGGAATTACTAGCAAACACATCAAGGCATCTTATGGAATCAAGAAGAAATTAGAATTCATCAAAATAAGGCTTAAAAAGCATGTTTTTACACTTAAACACAAATATGGGAGAGATAACAAAACCATGCTAATTCATAGGCTAAATGTGACAAAAGGTTATCAAAATACCCTAAATTCAATACAAGATAAACCGTCAAATTGGGGTTTATCAGATAGCAGCAAGTGGAGAAGAGCATTACACCTCCGCTGCCGTATCCCCAAAGATTCCACAAAGAAGCAAAGGATCAGCACTTTCATAAATTCCTTGAGACTTTCAAGGAGCTAGAGATCAACATTCCCTTGGCTGAGGCATTGGAGCAAATGTCTTTATATGCCAAGTTCTTGAAGGAGCTTATCGACAAGAAAAGAAGTTGGGATGAGAAAGAGCCTATTTTGCTTACTGAGGAATGCAGGGCCTTGATTCAAAAGGGGCTTCCCCCTAAACTTGCATACCCTGGAAGTTTCTTTCTACCCTGCACCATTGGGAGATTGAACATCAACAAGGCAATGTGTGATCTAGGAGCAAGTATTAATTTAATACCTTCTTCTTTGGTGAAAAAACTGTGTATAGAGGAAATTAAGCCCATACAAATGTCTCTAGAGCTGGTAGATAAGTCTGTGGTGTACCCCAGGGTGTGATTGAAAACCTTCTAGTCAAGATGGACAAATTCATATACCCTGCAGACTTTGTGGTTTTAGATTCAGATGAGGATGAAAGTGATTCCATCATACTAGGGAGACCTTTCTTGGCCACTGCTAGGGCCATTATAGATGTGGAACAAAGAAAGCTAACCCTTAGGATGCATGAGGAAAACATCACCCTGAATGTATTTTCAGAGACATAGCCCAGTAATGAAAAGAACAACTACAATGAGATTGACAAAAGAGACTTGCAATGGAAGGAAAAAACTAGCAAGACAGTTGAAAATCATCTTCCAAGACAAGAAATAAGCAACATAGCAGAGCAAGAGAAGACTGGGACTGTGCAAAGGGGAGAAGGAAATCAAGAAGGGATTAAAGCGCTAACTGAGAAGGAGAATCCCAAAATAAAGGTTGCTGTCAAAGAAGAAGGAGTAACAAGAAAAAGAAAAAAGGGGAAGAAGAAAGCTCAGAAAGGATGAAAGAACAAGAAAATCCCAACTGAGGGGTTCTCTAAGGGTGATGAAGTGCAGTTGATCTATCAACAATTGGGAACAAGCCAACAAGCCAATGATTATTACATTGTTTGCAACATACTCTCACTTGAGCATGCCAAAATTGAACATCAAGGAAAAAAAAAGAAGTTCACAGTGAGGGGAGACAAGTTGAGACATCACAACTGTCAACCACCCTGATGGGGTCCCAATGTCAAGCTAGTGACAATAAAAGAGCGCTACATGGGAGGCAACCCATGATTTAAGATTCCTGTTGTTTTAAATTCAATAAGCTATGGTCATCCTAGCATGATTTTTTTTTCTCATGAACATACTTAATGAATGCATGCACTGTTTTGAAACATATGCCAAGACTTCTAAGTTTGGTGTGCCTTTAAGCACACCAACTCAGTTTTTCAAACACTCTTAGACCATATGCTTAGTCTCTCCAATGAAGTATATAACCAAACATTAAGTTTGGTGTCTGCATGTGTAGAGTTTTCAGAAGATCATTTCTTGTTCATGAAATCAAAATCATACACCGATGGATCATACATTAGTACCTTCTAGGACTTTACGATCGAAAAGAAATCATATCTTGTAATGAAGGTATCAATTGTGATAAATTGCTGGCATTCTACATTTATCCCTTAACATGAGACAAGTTTGGTGTTCATCAAACCTTGATTCACCAATTAAGGGACACAATTGATTCTTCATGGAAATTTTTTTTAAATAAAAGCATTTCTTATAAATATTTAACCAAGAGTGACATTGAGATTTCAAGAGCAATAGTTGGAGGAAGCAACATTTTAGACTATATAACCAAACATTAAGTTTGGTGTCCTCCAAGAAAAAAAAAGAGAATCACGGTTAGATAGGCATAAGAAATGATGAGCAATCTATCTAATAGCTTTTGGTGATGCTTATTCCTTTTTTTGTCTTGTTGTGATGATCAGGTAGTCAAGACACTATTCAATGGAGGGGACAAAACAAGGAGGGGCATAGGACGAGGACAAAATTCCATCACATGCTTCAAGGGGTGATTCTGCACATCCTTGGGAAGAGCACATTGAAGACCATTAAAGACGCAAGCTTTGTCCTCATTCAACTTTGCATGCATACCTTTGATTTGGAAAATGTCCAATTGCATCCCAGCCCTCCATTGTTCAAATAAGTGATTATAAAACACCACCTTCAAGCCATGCACATGAACGAAGAAGTTGCACACTCCTTGTACTCCAACCATTCAAACTCTATTTCCTTCATTACTACTCATCATGTAATCTTAGCCTCAAACATCTTTTCTTCCAGGAGCACACCAAAACCCCAAACTTTCCACACAGAACCTTAGCCTCAAAAAAAGGGATCAACCAATCAAGTGAGCATGGCCTCTTCTTCAAGAGCCAAACGAAGGAAAGGAAAGGAACCCACGGTTGAAGAAAGCACTTTTGAATTTGATCAATGGAAGTTCAGAACATGGTACCATCAAATGCAATGGGAATTGATGAAAGACAAAAAGATATATCCGGAAGTTCCAATTCTATTGCCGGGTGAAGAGTGCCCAGAAATGAAAGCCAAGATTAGAAAGAGGAGATGGGAAGAGCTCACTTCACCAATTACCAGGATCAATGCAAACATCATATGGGAGTTCTATGCTAATACCCCAAGGCTTGAGATGAACAAAGCTCCAACCTACAAGAGTTATGTACGGGAAACTGAAGTGGATTTTAGCCCAAATACTATCATGAAGGTGTTAAAACTACGGGCAGTCCATTTTGATGAGCCAGGATACCACCAAAGGTTAAATGAAGACCAAGACTATGATGAGATTGCCAGTGAAATATGTGTGGTGAACACGGAGTGGGTAGGAGTTGCTAAAAACAAGTACCAATACTTGAGAAGAGGAGATCTCACCCCTGAATCAAAAGGTTGGTATGAGCTACTAAAGAGATCGATCTTGGGCACAGTGAACAACTCGGAGGTCAACAAGAAAA
The DNA here is from genome assembly GCF_000817695.3 of Arachis duranensis. Classification (NCBI taxonomy): domain Eukaryota; kingdom Viridiplantae; phylum Streptophyta; class Magnoliopsida; order Fabales; family Fabaceae; genus Arachis; species Arachis duranensis. The sequence continues at coordinate 87,123 of NW_026264902.1, forward strand.
GAGCTATCATGTTATATTGTATAATAATGGGAGGAGAAGTGAAGGTTCACGAGATCATTGCAAATGATATTCAAAGGATAGCAGAAAAGAATTCGGCCGAAGGTTGGCTACACTACCCAAGCACCATTATGCGTTTGTGCATGAAAGCCAAAGTGCCAATGGAGGATGCAAACCCAACATGGTTGAATCCAGGCCTGCCTATAACCTTTGAAAGAATGATGACTATTACTGAAGCTCAACAAAGCTGAAGACCACAAAGAAGAAGGCAAAGAGAAGACCCAATGGAGGAAGAAGAGTTACAAGAGGAACAGCAACAATTTCAACCACATAACAACATGGACATGACCCAGATGCAAGAAGCAATTGGAAGATTGTCACAACAATACATGGGGATTCAAGAAAGGCAAGAGGAGTACCATTCACAATACATACAACACCAACAAAGACAAGAGGAATGGCAGCTGAAAATGATGAACCAGCAAAGGGATTTCGAGTCAAAATTCTTAGTAATGCAAGAAGAACAAGCTTTCCAATCTCACGAATCATTCGGAAAGCTAGCACAAATGCAAGCTGAAAACATGAGGGCTCTCAAGGAATTCACAACCCTTCAAGATGCAAGGTATGAAGTCCAAGCTGACTATAACATAAATAGTCAAATCAAATTGAACTATATTGTGGAGCATTTACACAATATGGAGCCAGCATTCCCAACTTTCGATGAGTACTTCAAAGGAAGGAGTGAGAAAGAAGTAAACAAAGCTATAGGACTTGAAGATAGAGTAGAAGAAACAATGAACAAAGCTGGGTTCTGGCGAGGGTCAACAGACAGACATGGATACCAGAAACACCAGCAATCAAGCAAATAAAAAGAAAAAGAAAAAGCAAGATAATTGAAAGGTGGACCTGCTCCTTGTTCATCACTCTAAAGAAAAAGCATGCATCTTGTTTGTTTAATAGTCTTTGCATCTTTAGTAGTCATTTCAGTTAGTAATCTTTGCATTATGTTTGTCATTCTTAAAATAAGTAAGCTAGTCTAAGTGTGTGCTTGTGTGTCTACTTTCACTTAACTAATGCATGCTCTGTCCATTGTATCTTTTCAATTCAATAAAATAAATGTTTGAAACATGAAGTAAGATGGTTCATTGCTAGCAAGAAGTCAAATAATAGTAAGTGGTGGCATGTATGTGTGATTGTGTGGTAACTCACTTTTAGTGAATAAGAGGACTAGACTGTTCTCCTCTTAAGTAGAAAGTAGCTCACTGCCTATGAATCTCAAAAATAAAAATCCTTGGTTGAAAAAAAAAGTAGAATAAGAAAGCCAAAAGTGGCAGCAAGAAAAAAAAAGAAAAAAAAGAATAAAGCTAGACACCAATAGCTTGAACCTTAGAATACATGCATGTGGTGTCTTTGTACTAGGATCTGCTTGGATTATTAAGTCCTTTGGAGTGTGACGATTGGATTTTTGGTGGTTTAGAATTTCACTAATGAATTCTCGTCGAAGTATAGTTTCTAAACCAAGCAATAATCCTTTCATACAAAAAAGTTGTTTGTCACTAAAACAAACCCCTAAATTTATAAACCGAAGTATTCAAACCTCGGGTCGTTCTCCCTAGGAATTGTAATGAAGTGTCTTGTTATTGGTTGTGAATTATATTTGGGGTTTTTAAGCTTTTGGACAAGAATTATAGATGGCAAAGAAAATAAACTAACAACTAACAAAGCTCTTGGAAAGATATGAGAACTAGAAGTCCTATCCTAGTTATCCTCCTCAATTGTGATGACAAATTGTCCATTGCTCCCACTTAGTTAACCTCTAACCATGGAGGAAAGTCAAGTGGATGAATCAATTTGATTCCTCAAATCCTAATCAACTCCTAAAGGAAAGACTAGCTTTAGAGGCATTCAAATCAATTAGCAATCTCTCCAATTATCAATCAACAAAGGAATTAGATAACTCAAGAGT
>NW_026264902.1:90767-98630 GCF_000817695.3 Arachis duranensis
TATATACAAGAATCTCAATGCATAAGGTTCTACATTTGATCAATACACGAGTATGTACCCAATTTCCAATATTTTCAATAATAATACAAAACTACCCTTTTATTCACCCAATGTCCCAAGATTCCCACACTTGAATGATACTCACACACACTTGCCTAAGCTAATCAAAGATCCAAATAAGGACTTTTATTGTTTTTCGCTTTAAGGTTTGTAATGTGCTAAAATAAGAACAAGTGGGTTAATCGTAGGCTCAAATTGGCTAACAAAGGAATATAAAAGGTAAGGCTTGTTGGGTAAGTGAGCTAATGAAATGATGGCCTCAATCATATAAATGCATGAATACATAAAATAATGGACATAAAGAATCAAACAAATCAAAGATTACAATTATAGAAAGAGAATAATACACACAAGAAGGAAAAATAAGTGGTTATAAGATGTAACCACACCATTAGGCTCAAATCTCACTTGCTTGTGTTCTTAGCTCAAAAACATGATCCACAAGATATATAATCAATTTGATTCCTCAAGTCCTAATCAACTCCCAAAGGAAAGACTAGCTTTAAAGGCATTCAAATCAATTAGCAACTTCTAATTATCAATCAACAAAGGAATTAGATAACTCAAGTGTCACTAATTACTCTACCTAGGCCAAGAGGAACAAAATCTATACTATATCTAGAAGAGGTATTTCAACAAACACATAAAAGGCAATAAAAGTAAACAACATAAATTGCAAGAATTAAAGAGAGATCTAACTACAAAGTCAAGAGATCAACAATAGAAAAGCAAAGAAGAACAATTATTATGAATTACCTCTTATTGAATTGAAAGAAAATGGAAGGAACAATAGTAGATCTACAACAAAGTATAAGAACAACATAAAGGAAATTACAATAAAAGAATGGAAGAAGAGTGAATGTAACTACAAGGAATTGAGAAGATAGAAGTAGAAGAAGATGAATCCAAATCTAGATCTAAGAACTAAACCTAATCCTAATCCTAATTCTAGAGAGAAGTGAGAGCTTCTCTCTCTAGAAACTAATTCTAACTACTAAACTATGACTAATGGTAAAAAGTTATGGTAAAGTATATTCATTCCCCCTTCAATCCTTAATTGCTACGTGTTCTTAGTCTTGCTTCCATTATTGCTCGTGGTGCATTCATCATGAAAATAAGAAATATAACACCATAAGATGAGAAGATATAAAAGCAAGGAAGCATAATTGTTGGAAGGAGGTAAATCACTAGAATTGAGTGAGTGAATTAGTGTGACATTAAGAAATATTAGGTGTGTGAATTCTAAATTGCGCGGTTTAGAACAAACATTAGCATAAAAGTTATGTCACAAAAGAAGCATGCACTTCACTTATTCTACTATGCTTGAGATGCTTTAAATGAACTTGTAAGGTAAAACAAGCATTAAAGAAGCATGAAAGCATTCAAGCTAAAGTATATGGATGCATATGATCATGAAATACCATGCATTAAGGTAAATGCACAACATCATCTATCAAGAGGTTGCCTAATCACAAAATAAGGCTCAAATCACATGGTGGCCAAATCATGCAATTCAAAAAGAGTTACAAGCTCGAAAGCAATTCTCATCACTTGGTATTCTAAAAAGGTAAGCATGAAAAACTCAAAACCAAGTAGTAAAGTATAACCTCAATCATAGAATCCAACAAAGATTATCTAAAAACATCATTGCTAAAATAGCATTTAGGCAATAAGGGGAAAGCAATGCATAGTAAACAAAGTCAATAATCCAACACTTATGATGAAAAGAGAGAAAATAAAATGAAAACCAAACTAAAACTAACTAATATAAATGGTTATCCATGGTGTTTGGAAGTGTTGGATGAGGGGTAGAAGAAGGAAAAAAAGAAAGGAGAAGGAAAGAAATGAAAAAATGAGAAGAAAAGAAATGTAGTGAAGGAAGGGCATCCACGCGTACGCGCACATGGCGCGCCCGCGTCGATGGCTTATTTCGAGAGTGGCGCGTGCGCGTCATGTGCGCGTACGCGCAAGTTGGGTTGTGCCAAAGGCACAACGCGCGCACAGTGCGGGCCTAACTCTCGGGTTAATGCATGGAAGGTGGAACTTCTCAACCCACGCGTACGCGTGCATGGCGCGCTCGCGTGGATGGTCGAAAATGCTCAATGTACGCGTACGCGTGAAGTGCGCGTACGCGTGGATGGTGCTCTGTTTTTCAAAAATTTTTGGTATGTTTTTTTACACCAATCCAAGCATTCCCAATCTCCAAACATCTACCAAAATACCATAAAACCTTATTTAACATACTAAAATACCAATTAAAAACTCATCAAATCAATCAAAACAAGAATTTAAACTAATTCTACCAATATGTACAAAAAGAGAAAATGAAAAGAAGTTACCATGGTGGGTTGTCTCCCACCTAGCACTTTTGTTTATTGTCCTTAAGTTGGACTTATGGGGAGCTTCTCTCAAGGTGGCTTGTGCTTGTACTCATCTTGGAACTTCCACCAATGCTTGGACTTCCAATAAGCTCCATCATTCAAGATTAATATCTCCAAGCTTTGATGGAGTTCTTCACAAACCATGGGCTCCCAATGTTGATCCTCATGTGTTCCCGGATCCCATATTTTGTCTTCACACCCATCTCCAAGTTGATTATCATTAATCCATGTGGGTGGTGAGCAAGGTGAATTCTCAACAAAATGACCAAACATCCTTCTAGACCCATGTACTCTAGTTATACACCAACCTTTGCTATCAAGCTTTGGACATGTGACCATAATGAACCTAAAATGATGCTTCCAACCACTAACCATCTCCTTTTTACTCTTAAAGCCACTAATTTTTCTAAGTTGACCATCCGTTTCAAGCAAACCATATTCAAGGGGAATAATAAAGCTTGAGTATAAGGAATTTACCCACTTGAATGAGAGAGTGGATGGTGGTGGCTTGGGGAGAGGTATTTCCAATGTGCTTGCAAGCTCTACTCCCTTGTTTTCTTCCTTGATTGCCTCCACCTTTTCAAAAACTTTTTCACTTTCAATCCTTTGTTCATCAACTTCATCTAACTCTTCTCCATCACTCAAGTCATAAATGGGAGGTTGAGAGAAATCTACCTCCGCATCACTTTCAAATTCATTGGGAGAAGGTTCTTCAAATTCAAAGGATTCTTCACCAAGAAGATTGGATGCATGATCTCCATCACAAAGGAAACTCAATTCTTGTTTTACTCCTTCCAAGTCTTCATATGGGATATGCCTTGGAGGTTGTGCACATTCCTCCTCAACATCAACTTCAATCTTCTTGGAGAGGTTTTCTATAACTCTAGGTTCCCATGGAAGTTCCGCATCTCCTAAGTCTTCAACCACTTCTTCCTTTTCTTCAATGGTCATAGGTTCCTCCAATTGTTCTAACACAAAGTAGCATTCCTCCTTTTCCACCGACGTTTCCATTCTCTTCTTTAAGCTATGCTCCTCTTTAGATTCTCCACATGTATCCATGGGAGTTCCTTGAGTGTCCAAAAGTTGGGATGCTAGCCGGTTTACCACCTCATCCACGGCGGTCATGAATTGTTGCACATCCCTTGTCATCTCCTCTTGTCCTTGAAGAAGAACACCGAGGGTTTCATCCATTAGAGATTGGGGTGGATGGAAGGGTTCATCATTTTGGAGAAAGGGTTCATTATAGGAAGGTGGTTCTTCTTGGTAAGGTAGTGGTGTGTATTGAGGTGGTTCTTGGGAGTAGCAATCTTGGAATTGTGGTTCCATGTATGGCTCATATGGTTCAAAAGTTGGTTGATGTGATGGATAAGGATCATGGTCATAGGGAGGTGTTTGTTGAAAATAGGCTTGTGAGTGTGGTTGAAGCTCATGTTGAGGATATGACTCATAGGCATATGGTGGTGGTTCTTGAAAATCACAAGGAGATTCACCATAGCCATTGGATTGATATGTATCTAAAAATGGCTCTTCTTCATAGTGCATTGGTGGGGGTTGTTGCCATGAGGATTGATCATAAGCATATGGCTCTTCCCACTTTTGATTATCCCATTCTTGATACACAACTTCATTATAGTTCTCATCACCTATAACATAATTGTAACTACACTCATAGCCAAAGTGAGAATTCATGATAGCAAGAGAGGGCAAAAACAAAAATAGTAACAAATAAAGAAAACTTAACAAAAACTAACAAAGAGACAAAAAGGCAAGTATATTCACAATATTCACATATATACAATAACCAATAACACAACACCATTGCAATTCCCCGGCAACGGCGCCATTTTGACGAACGAATTTTTGATGGTTTAGAATTCACAAATGAATTCTCGTTGCAAGTATAGTTTCTAAACCAACAATAATCCTTTCATACAAAAGATTGTTTGTCACAAGTAACAAACCCCTAAAAATAATAACCGAAGTATTCAAACCTCAGGTCGTCTCTTAAAGGAATTGCAGGGAAGTGTTCTTGTTATTGGTTATGAGTTGTATATTTTGGGGTTTTGGATTAAGAGACAAAAACCAATTAGCAATCTCTCCAATTATCAATCAACAAAGGAATTAGATAACTCAAGTGTCACTAATTACTCTACCTAGGCCAAGAGGAACAAAATCTATACTATATCTAGAAGAGACATTTCATCAAACACATAAAGTGCAATAAAAGTAAACATTATTAAATGCAAGGATTAAAGGAATCTACAACTACAAAAACAAGAGATCAACAATAGAAGAGCAAAGAAGAACAATTATTATGGATTACCTCTTATTGAATTGGAAGAATGTAGAAGAATCAATACTAGATCTACAACAAAATGTAAGAACAACATAAAGGAAATTACAACAAAAGAATAGAAGAAGATGAATCTAACAACAAGGAATTGAGATGTAGAAGTAGAAGAAAGCAAAGATTAAAACCTAGATCTAAGAACTAATCCTAATCCTAATCCTAATTCTAGAGAGAAGTGAGAGCTTCTCTCTCTAGAAACTAATTCTAACTACTAAACTAAACTAATGGTAACTAACATGTGTTTCTCTCTTTATTCCTTGGGTTAAATAGCATCAGAAATGAGTTGGATTGGGCCCACAAGGCTTGTAAATTCGCTAGCCACGAGTTTGCATGAAGTGATCACGTGCACCAACGGAGCGTGCGCGTACTTTGCGCGTGCGCGCCACCATACGTGTAGCAACTATGGCAAATCTTATATCGTTTCGAAGCCCCGGATGTTAGCTTTCTAACCCAACTGGAACCGCATCATTTGGACCTCTGTAGCTCAAGTTATGGTCGTTTAAGTGTGAAGAGGTCGGCTTGACAGCTTTCCGGTTCTTTCATTTCTTCATGAGTTCTCCAACTTTTCATGCTTTCTTTCTTCATTCCCTTGATCCAATCTTTGCCTCCTAAACCTTAAATCACTTAACAAACATATCAAGGCATCTAATGGAATCAAGGAGAATTAGATTTAGCTATTTTAAGTCCTAAAAAGCATGTTTTCACTCTTAAGCACAATTAAAGGAGAAGTTATAAAACCATGCTATTTCAATGGATAAATGTGGGTAAAAGGTGATAAAATCTCCTAAAATCAATACAAGATAAACCCTACAAATGGGGTTTGTCAGAGTGCATCAACACTTGGTAACTTGGGTTAACTAACCTGGGATTATCAACTGAAAATCCACAATCAAGAGCAACCTAACTACAAGGCATTTAGTAACCCAAAGAAAAGAGCTTGTTACACATGACACTGAACTAAAGCTTATAGAAAAAAAATATAGTAACCAAGGACAAAAGAATAATGAGAGGTCATAGCAGTGTGTTGCTTGATGCTTAGAGGAGACTTTCTAGGCCTATATGACAATAAGAAGTGGTAGTTATATATCTGCATAAAGCCCCATGAGCTACCAATAATACTCTGCTAGCATGAGCATTCTCTTCCTTTTTCATCCTTTCTTCTTAATAAATCTGTTCTTGCTTGGGGACAAGCAAGCTTTAAGTTTGGTGTTGTTATGACAAGTCATCTTAACCTAGTTTCACTAGTCTTTTTCCTTTGTTTTTAATAAGTTTTATGCACTTTCTTGAGACATAAGCAAGCCAATTGGGTAGAATTCCATGTTTCCTTTGATTTAATCAATGATGGATAAATTGATGCATTCTCATGAGATTTTGTGCTATAATTGTCATATATTATGAAAGAGAAACAATCTCATGATTTTGAGCATAGCTTTGATGCTTTTGATTGATTGATGATAGGTGGAATAAAGCTTGGAAGAAGGTTGCAAGAATGGGCTTGGAAAGAAGGGATTCACGTTTGAGCTCATGTTTGCCTCAAACGTGAGTAGCAGCTGAAGAACGCCCTGGAGGTCGCCCACGTTTGCGCCAACGTTTGCCTCAAACGTTGAGGCAAATGTTGGCTGAAGATGAAGCAGGGGGTGGGCTCTAATAGAGAGCATTAGGAAGGCGAGCTCCATTAGAAAGGCTAGCTCCACTAGGGAGCATTAGGAATAGAGAACTCTCTCTCTTTAGTTTTTCTTTTTGTCTTGAATCTTGGGTTGAGAATTGAAGGAATTCTGTTTCATTCTCACTTTGAGATTTCTCTTGTTCTTCTTCTACAAAATTTCAGTGAATTAAGGATTTGAATCAACACTCTGTTTACTGCTTTCATCTTCATTTCTTTTGCAAATTGTTCTCTATTGGATCAAGGAAGGACTTGAAATCTAGACTTCTTTTCTAGTCTATTTGATTCCCTGAGATCTTCAATTTTATTTTGCTATTGAGCTGCATTTTACTTGCTGTTTAGTTCCTCAATTCAGTTTACATCAAGCTTGCTGCAAATCTCATTTACATTTCCTGCACAATTTTAATTCCTCTGCAATTGCTCTAAGTTCCGATTCACTGCAATTTTGCTTCTCTTTTTACATTACTCCCAATTTATTTTCCTGCAATTTAAGCTTGCTACAAGAGTTTAGAGTTATGATCTATTGCCCTATTTAATTTCCAGCACCCACTCCCATTTACTTCTCAGGCAATTTACTTTTCTTGCAATTTAAGTTTTAGCTATTTTACTTTCTTGCACTTTAAGTTTCTGCAATTTTACTTTCTGCACTTTAATTTTCCTTGCTACTTACTTTCTGTTGGCTACATTTCACATAATTGACTCAATGTTAGTTTGACTAAACTAATCACCCACTAAAGTTGCTTGATCCATCAATCCCTGTGGGATCAAACTCACTCTAAGTGAGTTATTACTACTTGATGCGACCCGGTGCACTTGCCGGTGAGTTTTGTGTCGGATCGTTTTCCGCACATCATGTGCGCGCACGTGCCCATAGCGCAGATGCAGCCCATACATTTTTCAGAGAGTTAGGTCACTCTCGCGCCAACATTAGGCCCCCAGCACAACTTCATTCGCGCCGACGCGCACTGCGAGCCTGTGCGCCCATGCGCTAGAAACGAAATGCACGTGACCACGCACATGCCGTATCCGCGCCGATCCGCTGCCGCAGCTCCCAGGCCAAGGACCCGAGAGTTGTGCCGACTCTGGGCCAACATCATGCCTTTAGCCCACCCCATGCACGCGAGCGCGCCCTATGAGCACCCATGCCCATGATCTAAACCCCCATCTATGCTAGGGTGCACTTTCTGCTCCCGCACACCCTCATCTGTCAACCACCCGTTCGAACGCGCGCGGTGCGCGTTCGCGCATATTCGAATTCATTAACCCCCAGGGATGCGACAACCCTAGCAGTCGCGCACCTTCCCCTCTTCCCTAACGGCTCTCCCTTTTTATCTCCCTCCATTACCATCCCTGCAACCGCCGCACCGACCACCACGCCGGCGACGTCACTGCCGCCGCCACCACCCCCT
>NW_026264902.1:98771-103104 GCF_000817695.3 Arachis duranensis
TTTCATTCTGTCTCTGACTTTCAGGTTACACCATGCTGCTCCTGCCTCTGCTCTATCTTTTTTACTGTCTTTTATTACTTTTGTTAGCTAATTTTAGTTAGTCAGTTGAATAATCTGTATGTAAGGTAGATATAAATGTATGTTGTTAGGTAGTTAGAATATTGTTAGATGATTCTAGGCCTGATAAGTGCTCCGTTCCTGTTTACTTCGTATATGATGTACCTTTTACTGCAAGGTGATTGATGTTATTCCGTATGTATATTACCTCTGCTATGCTATTTCTTGCTGCTGCCCTACTTGATTTGTGCTATCCAAGTCATATGAATTCTTTGGTTATCTTGCCTAATTGCTATTTCGAACTCATATGACTATTTTTGCTACTTTTTGCTATCCAGAAACATCCGATTTACTGCCGGGATGCTGCCCGACTTTCCGAAACTTGCTTTGGTTTTAAACATGTTGCCTATCGCTAAATCTGTTGCTTTTGAAATTGAGAATTCACCTAATTACACCAGGTTCAACTCTTAGGCAACCTTGGGTTGACATTTCCATATCTTTGCCTTGTTTCCCATGATATGCATCTATTCGAACCTTCATGAACTCTCACTTGTCAAGTTGAATTAAATGCCTCTTTATTTGACTCCAACTTGCTGTTTTCATGATACACCAATTGCCACAAACCTAGTGACCATAACGATTGATTGATGGCTTGCATTTCATTTGCTTACTTTTAGCAATTTCACATTTCATCATCAATGACTTGCCTCTTTTTCATGATTGTGAGTATGCTTGTTATCCATACTTTGTAAATTCATTTTGATTAAGCTAAATAACCGTCATACCACTAATTTTTGACCGGTTCTCTAACTCCTAGTTTATTTAACCGGCTAACTTCTTTCTTTTTGGTTCAACCTAACCTTTTCACTTATTCTTTTGGGTATGACGTTTATCGAGCTTAATGAGCAAGCATTGTGCGTATATTGCGTGAATTCTTGGTTTATAGCTTGGTGTTGAATGCTAAGTCTTGTTGCTTGTATTCCAAGTTTTCTTCCTTTTTACTCACTTCATGAACATGTCCTTGCTTCCCATTCTCTCTACTTGGCCTATTTGTTTATATTGTATCTTGGTTGTTTTTCAGGATGGCCGATAGAGGACAAGCCAAGGCTATTACCTCTAAGAAGAGGAAAACACCTCAAACCACCACTTTATCCCTTATGCTCACTATGCCAAAAATTCTCTTAATGAGAAGGATAAAGAGGGTCAGCAGATACCTCCTACTGACGCAAACCGGTTTCCCAACTTGTATTCTGAACTCCGATTCACCGACTTCCGGAAGAAAGGCCTCAACATAGAGAAGAAATTAGCCATTCCTGATGATTTGAGGCATTCCGTTAATGCCCGGATTAAGAGTCTGGGTATGGGCTATGTTGATCAGGAGTTGGGTCGGGTGAACATGACTTGGGTTAGGGAATTCTACTGTAACTTCTTTCGAGCGACCCTTGATTCAGTTATCCTACGAGGCGGTCAGATATTGGTTACGAAGGCCGCTGTCGAGGATGCTTTACATTGTCTGCCTAAGACCGGAGCTACAGATGCATATGAGCAGGCCGAGATAGCCATGTACTGCATGACCTTCGACTTTGAGGCTTTGAGATCCGTCATTGCTACCCCTGATGTTGTTTGGGTGATGGATGCTAACAACAAGAAGCCAAAGGGGATGAGATTCGCTTATCTGACTAGAGAGGCCAAGACCTGGCAACAAATATTTGCCTCCTACGTCATGCCTACCACACACTTCACCGAGATCCCGATAGACATGCTAGTCTTGATCGGGTGTGTGATGGAAGGGAAGGAGGTTTACTTTCCTAGATTGATGATAAACCCCATTTTTTGGGTTTATCTTGTATTGATTTTAGGAGATTTTAATACCTTTTACCCACATTTATTCAATGAATTAGCATGATTTTGTGATTGTCGCCTTATTTGTGCTTAGATGTGAAAACATGCTTTTTAGGCCTTTAATTTGATGATTTTTATCTCCCTTTGATTCCACTAGATGCCTTGATATGTTTGCTAGTGATTTCAGATTGAAAAGGCTAGAAATGGATCAAAGGAGTGAAGAGGAAAGCATGCAAAGTGGAGAAATCATGAAAAGTCAAAGGAGTTGAACTTGCCCATGGACGCGCCCGCGCACCTGGCGCTTACGCGCACCTTGCGAATTACCCCATGGACGCATACGCGTGCTGTGCGTATACGCGTCAGTGTTAGTTTATGACTTTTTTAATGAAAACGTGGCCAACGAATTCTGAAGGGTTGTGGGGCCCAATCCCAACCAATTTTGGCGCCAAAGATGCTATTTAAAGCCAAGGATTGAAGAGCAAAAGGGATTCCACTCATTTTCACTCATTAGGATTAGTTTAGAAGTAGTTTCTAGAGAGAGAAGCTCTCTCTTCTCTCTAGAATTAGGATTAGGATTAGGTTTAGTTCTTAGATCTAGATTTAGATTCATCTTCTTCTACTTCTCTCTTCTCAATTCCTTGTAGTTACATTCATTCTTCTTCCATCCTTTTGTTGTAATTTCTTTTATGTTGTTCTTGTATTTTTTTGTAGATCTACTTTTGTTTCTTCCATTTTCTTTCAATTCAATTCAAGGTAAATCATAATAATTGTGTTCCTTTTTGCTTTGTTAGTTGTTAATTCCTTTCAATAATTGTTGTTAGATTTCATTATTGTTGTCAATTTACTATGCCTTTCTTTTGTGCCTTCCAAGTGTTTGATGAAATGGTTGGTTGGGTTTTAGAGTAGAGTTTTATGTTCTTGGCTTGGAAAGGTAACTTAGGAACTCTTGAGTTACTAATGTCCAAGTAATTGATGATTGGGATCCATTGACTCTAGTTCTCACTAATTGAATTAGTGGAGAGTTAGGACTTATAGACTAGGATTGATATAGCTCATTTGACTTTCCTTTACTACTAGTTAGAGGATGATTTAATGAGATTAATCCTTGCCAATTCTCATATAGTGGTTAGTGATTAGGATAGAGATCCTTGACCACCAACCCTTGCCAAGACTTTTTTAGGCCTTAGTTTACTTTCTTGCCATTTATCTTTCATGCTTCATATAAAAAAAACCCCAAAATATCTCATAACCAATAACAAGACACTTTATTGTAATTCCTAGGGAGAACGACCCGAGGTCCAATACTTTGGTTTATAAATTTTAGGGGTTTGTTTTAGTGACAAACAACTTTTTGTATGAAAGGATTGTTGCTTGGTTTAGAAACTATACTTGCAACGAGAATTCATTTGTGAATTCTAAACCGTCAAAAATCCGTTCATCAAAATGGCGCCGTTGCTGGGGATTTGCAATGGTGTTATGTTATTGGTTATTGTATATATGTGAATAGTGTGAATATCTTGCTTTTTGCTTTGTTTTCTAGTTTTTGTTAGTTTTGTTTTGCTCTTTCCATTATGAATTCTCATTTTGGCTATGAGTGTGATTACAACTATGTTGTAGGAAATGAGAACTATAATGAAAATGTGTATCAAGGATGGGATAACCAAAGGTGGGAGGAGCCATATGCATATGATCAATCTTCATGGCAACAACCTCCACCAATGCACTATGAAGAAGAGCCATTCTATGATGCATATCAATCCAATGGCTATGGTGAATCACCTTGTGACTTTCAAGAACCACCACCGTATGCCTATGAACCATATCCTCAACATAACTCTCAACCATACTCACAAGCCCCTTCTTACCAACCACCTTCATATGACCCTAATCCATATCCATCCTACCAACAACCATATGAGCCATATGAACCACACATAGAGCCATCACCATTCCAACATCAATATTTTCAAGAGCCACCCCCTCTATATTATTACCAAGATGAACCACCTCCAATATATGAAAATTTTCAACCACAAGATGAATACTACTTTCCACCACAACCACCCATGGAAGAATACTCATGTCCTTCAATCCAAGAACCCTATGATCCTACTCATATTATCCAAGAGGAACAAGAGTCAAGAGATCGTCTCAAGGAAGCATTGGATCAATTTCAAGCAACCATGGAGTGTGTTGTGCAACAAGTAGAAAGAATGGAAAATATTAAACCACTACAACTTTACCAAGAAGAACCACCTTCCTATTATAAACCTTTTTCCCAATTTGATGAACCTTTCCACCCACCCCAATCTCTAAAGAATGAAACCCTTGGTGTTCTTGTTCAAGGGCAAGAAGAGATGAAAAGGGATATACAAAATTTCATGGCCGCCTTGGATGCGGTAACAAATCAATTAGCCTCCCAATGCTTGAACAC
>NW_026264902.1:103804-104161 GCF_000817695.3 Arachis duranensis
GTCTAACCTTGTCTGTGGTATTCTGAGTAGGATTCAATGATTGAATGACTGTGACGTGCTTCAAACTCCTGAGGGCGGGGGGTTAGTGACAGACGCAAAAGAATCATTAGATTCTATTCCGGCCTGATCGAGAACTGACAGATGGATAGCCGTGCCGTGACAGGGTGCGTTGAACATTTCCACTGAGAGGATGGGAGGTAGCCACTGACAACGGTGAAACCCTTGCTTGAGCTTGCCATGGAAAGGAGGAAGAAGGATTGGATGAAGACAGTAGGAAAGCAGAGAGACTGAAGGGAAGGCATCTTCATAGGCTTATCTGAAATTCCTACCAATGAATTACATAAGTATCTCTATCTT
>NW_026264902.1:105482-106379 GCF_000817695.3 Arachis duranensis
ATGTTTGAATCATATCTTTTCTTGTTAGTCAAGTTTTTAATTTTCAAAATCAAATCTTTTTAAAATGTTTTTCAAATCATATCTTCTCAATCACATCTTTTTAAAACTAATCATATCTTCTTAACCACATCTTTTTCAAAATAGTTTTCAATCAAATCTTTCTGATTTCTAATTTCAAAATCTTTTTTAAAAATCACTTGATTTCTTTTCCACTTTTATTTTCGAAAATCAATTAGTATTTTTCAAAATGTTTTCAAACTCTTTTACTTAATTTTCGAAAATTACTTCCCTTCTTCTCACATCCTTCTATTTATGGACTAACACTATCCCTTAATGCAAAATTCGAACTCCATCTTCTTTGATAAGTTTGAATTTTCTACTTCTGTCTTCTACTTTTCTTTTCCTCTGACACCTAAAGAAATCTCTATACTCTGACATAGAGGATTCCACATTTTCTTGTTCCCTTCTCCTTCTTATGAGCAGGAGCAAGGACAACAGCATTCTTGTTGAGGCTGATCCTGAACCTGAAAGGACCTTGAAGAGAAAGCTAAGAGAAGCCAAAGCACAACTCTCTTTAGAGGACCTGACCGAATTCTTCAAAGAAGAAGAACACATGGCAGCCGAAAACAACAATGCCAACAATGCAAGGAAGATGCTGGGTGACTTTACTGCACCTACTCCCGACTTCTATGGGAGAAGCATCTCTATCCCTGCCATTGGAGCAAACAACTTTGAGCTTAAGCCTCAATTAGTTTCTCTAATGCAACAGAATTGCAAGTTCCATGGACTTCCATTGGAAGATCCTCATCAGTTTTTAGCTGAGTTCTTGCAAATCTGTGACACTGTCAAGACTAATGGGGTTAACCCTGAGGTCTACAGACTTATGCTATTCCCTTT
>NW_026264902.1:109282-109526 GCF_000817695.3 Arachis duranensis
CGTTTAACGCCCAGTCTGGCACCATTCTGGGCGTTTAACGCCAGAAAGGGGCACCAGACTGGCGTTAAACGCCAGAAAAGGGCAAGAAACTGGCGTTAAACGCCAGAAATGGGCACCAGCCCGGCGTTTAACGCCAAAAAGGGCTAAAAACGCAATTTTGCTTGCCATTTGGTGCAGTGATGACTTTTCCTTGACACCTCAGGATCTGTGGACCCCACAGGATCCCCACCTACCCCACCACTCC
>NW_026264902.1:110788-111447 GCF_000817695.3 Arachis duranensis
TTCAAGAGGAAGAAAGAGCCGCCATCACTAAGGTGGACCCATTCTTTAATTTCCTTGTTCTTTATTTTCCTGTTTTTCGAATTTTAGTGCTTATGTTTATCCATGTTTGTGTCTTGTGATCATTAGTGTCTTAGTGTCTATGCCTTAAAGCTATGAATGTCCCATGAATCTTTCACCTTTCTTAAATGAAAAATATTTTCTAAAAAATAAAAAGAAGTACATGGATTTTGAATTCTATCTTGAAAATAGTTTAATTATTTCGATGTGGTGGCAATACTTTTTGTTTTCTGAATGAATGCTTGAACAGTGCATATTTTTTATAGTGAAATGCTTAAACAGTGCATATGTATCTTGAATTTGTGGTTCATGAATGTTGGCTCTTGAAAGAATGATGAAAAAGGAGACATGTTACTGAGGATCTGAAAAATCATAAAAATGATTCTTGAAGCAAGAAAAAGCAGTGAAAAAAATATATATATATATATATTCGAAAAAAAAAAAGAGAAAAAGAAAAAAAGTTCGGAAAAAAAAGAAAAGAAAGAAAAAGAAAAGAAATAAGGTTGTGGTCCAAGGCAAAAAGAGTGTGCTTAAGAACCCTGGACACCTCTAATTGGGGACTCTAGCAAAGCTGAGTCACAATCTGAAAAGGTTCACCCAAT
>NW_026264902.1:111674-111821 GCF_000817695.3 Arachis duranensis
TTAGAGGCAAAAAGCTAAAAGCCCCGCTCATCTAATTAATACTGATCTTCATAGATGTTTTTGGAATTCATTGCATATTCTATTCTTTTTATCTTATTTGATTTTCAGTTGCTTGAGGACAAGCAACAATTTAAGTTTGGTGTTGTA
>NW_026264902.1:112567-118921 GCF_000817695.3 Arachis duranensis
ACATGATCGAGAACCGACAGCTGATTAGCCGTGCTGTGACAGAGCATCTGGAACGTTTTCACTGAGAGGATGGGAGGTAGCCACTGACAACGGTGAAACCCTTGCTTGAGCTTGCCATGGAAAGGAGGAAGAAGGATTGGATGAAGACAGTAGGAAAGCAGAGAGACGGAAGGGAAGGCATCTTCATACGCTTATCTGAAATTCCTACCAATGAATTACATAAGTATCTCTATCTTTATCTTTATGTTTTATGCGTTTATCACTATACCCATTTGAGTTTGCCTGACTAAGATTTACAAGGTGACCATAGCTTGCTTCATACCAACAATCTCTGTGGGATCGACCCTTACTCGCGTAAGGTTTATTACTTGGACGACCCAGTACACTTGCTGGTTAGTTGTGCGAAGTTGTGTTTATGCCATGGTATTGAACACCAAGTTTTTGGATTCATTACCGGGGATTATTTGATTTATGAAAAGTATTGATCACAATTTCGTCCACCAGATGTGCAAAATTTCATGACTGCCTTGGATGCGGTAACAAATCAATTAGCCTCCCAATGCTTGAACACTCAAGGAACTCCCATGGCTACATGTGGAGAATCAAATGAAGAACATAGTATTAAGGAGAGGTTGGAAACTCCGATGTGAAATGAGAGAAGTTGATTTGTATTAGAACAATTGGAGGAAGCTTTAATTGTTGAAGACAAGGAAGAAGTGGTAGAAGACTTAGGAGATGCGGAGCCTCCATGGGAACATAGAGTTGAAGACAAACCCTCCAAAATGATTGAAATTGATGCTAAGAAGGAAAGTGCACACCTTCCAAGGCATATTCCATATGAAGACTTGGATGGGATAGAGCAAGAATTGAGTTTCCATGACAATGAAGAGCAAGCATCAAATTCTAGTGGTGGTAGATCCTTTGAACTTGAAGAACCTTCTCCCGATGAGATGGAAAGCGTTGAGGAGGTAAATTTTTCTCACCCTCCCTATTATAATTTGAGTAAGGGAAAAGGTTTAGATAAAATTGTTGAACAAAGGATTAAGATTAAGAGATCTTGTGAAGAGGTGGAGGTCCCTAGAAATAAAAGAACGGGGGTTTGTTATACTTTGTCAAGATCTTTGGAAGCATCTTTACCTAGGTTGCCATCTACTCCTTCATTTGAGTGGGTAAAATTCATTTCTATTAGCTTTATTGTCCCACTTGAGTACGGCTTGCTTGAAACGGATGGTCAACTTAGGATGCTTTGTGGGATGAAGCATAAGTGGAAGATGTTTCATGGTTGGCGTTGCAAATCAAGGCTCATTTTGGTTGATACTTCAAGAGTTGAATACAATGGTGGGAACAGTGCTCAAAAAGATGGGTCTAGGAGGATTGTTGGGCACTTCATAGAGAATTCATCTTGTTCACCACCCGGATGGACTAATAACAATGATCAACTTCAAGACGGGTGTGAAAATAAAGTGTGGGATCCTGGATCGCACAAGGAGAATCAATTTTGGGAGCCCCAAGCTTGTGAAGAACTCCATCAACACTTGGTGCAACAAATAGGGGATCTTGGGGCACAATGGAGAACCAAGCATTGGTGGGAGTTCCAAGATGAATACAAGCACAAGCCACCTTAATGAGGAGCTCCCCATAAGTCCAACTTAAGGACAATAAATAAAAGTGCTAGGTGGGAGACACCCCACCATGGTAAAATCCTTGCATTTTCTCTTTTTGTACATATTGGTAGAATTAGTTTAAATTCTTGTTTTGATTGATTTGATGAGTTTATTTGGTATTTTAGTATGTTAAATAAGGTTTTATGGTGTTTTGGTAGCTGTTTGGAGGTTTGGAATGCTTGGATTGGTGTAAAAACATACCAAAAATTTTTGAAAAACAGAGCACCATCCACGCGTACGCGCACTGCACGCGTACGCGTACATTGAGCGTTTTCGACCATCCACGCGAGCGCGCCATGCACGCGTACGCGTGGGTTGAGAAGTTCCACCTTCCATGCATTAACCCGAGAGTTAGGCCCGCACTGTGCGCGCGTTGTGCCTTTGGCACAACCCCACTTGCGCGTACGCGCACATGACGCGTACGCGCCACTCTCGAAATAAGCCATCGACGCGGGCGCGCTATGTGCGCGTACGCGTGGATGCCCTTCCTTCACTACATTTCTTTTCTTCTCTTTTTTCCATTTCTTTTCTTCTCCTTTCTTCTTTCCTCCTTCTACCCCTCATCCAACACTTCCAAACACCATGGATAACCATTTATTTTAGTTAGTTTTAGTTTGGTTTTCATTTTATTTTCTCTCTTTTCATTACAAGTGTTGGATTATTGACTTTGTTTACTCCACATTTTTGCCTCCTTATTGCCTAAATGTTATTTTAGCATGAATGTTTTTAGATAATCTTTGTTGGATTCTATGGTTAAGGTTATATTTTACTACTTGGTTTTGAGTTTTTCATGCTTACCTTTTGAAAAATACCAAGTGATGAGAATTGCCTTCGAGCTTACAACTCTTTTGAATTGCATGTTGTAGCTAGCCATCATGTGATTTGAATCCTTTTCCTCGACTAGGCAACCTCTTGATGGATGATGTTATGCATTTATCTTAATGCATTGTAATTATTGATTCTATGTATCCATATGTGTTTGACTTGAATGCTTTCATGCCTCTTTAATGCTTGTTTTACCTTACAAGTTTACTTAAAGCATCTCAAGCACACTAGGATAAGTAAAGTGCATGCTTCTTTTGTGACATCATTTTTATGCTAATGTGTGTTCTAAACCGCGCAATTTAGAATTCACACACTTATTTGTCATTATTGTCACACTTTCACTCACTCATTCCTAGTGATTAGTACCTCATTCCAACAATGTATGCTTCATTGCTTTTACATCTTTTCATCTTATGGTGTTATATTTTTGTTTTTCATGAACGATGCACCGCAAGCAAAAATGGAAGTGGAAGAAAGAACACGCAGCAATCCGGAGATTCGCCTTACCCCCTTGCTCATATTTGAGTGCACCGAGGACGGTGCACACTTTTAAGTGTAGGGAGGTCGTCCGACCAATCGGCGATTTTGGGTGACGAATTTCTAATCTCAACACTTTTGCATTTCATTTTAGGATTTTAGTATTTTTACTTTCATTTTCTTATTTTGCATATATATACATAATAAGTTTAGTCAAAATAATGAAATTTTTTCAAGATTTCTATCTATAGGGCACCTCAATTGATTTGAGTGAAAACTTTTCATAGAACTTGCTTGAATTATATATATTGTGGAACATGATTTTTGAGCTAAGAACACAATCAAGTGAGTTTTGAGCCTAATAGTGTGGTTACATCTTATAACCACTTATTTTCCATTCTTGTGTGCATTATCCTCTTTCTATGATTGTAATCTTTGAATTGTTTGATTCTCTATGTCCATTATTTTGTGTATTCATGCATTTATATGATTGAGGCCATCACTTCATTTAGCTCACTTACCCAAATAGCCTTACCTTTTATCTTCCATTGTTAGCCAATTTGAGCCTACGATTAACCCACTTTATTCTTAATTTAGCACATTCCAAGCCTAAAGTGGAAAACAATAAATGTCCTTATTTGGATCTTTGATTAGCTGAGGCTAGTGTGTGTGAGTATCATTCAAGTGTGGGAACCTTGGGACATTGGGCGAGTAAAAGGGTAGTTTTGTATTTTTATTGAAAATATTAGGAATTGGGTACATACTCATATATTGATCAAATGTAAAACCTTATGCATTGATGCTCTTGTATATAAAAAAATGATGAATAACAAAAGAAAAACAAAAGAAAAAGAAAAATAATATGGAAAAGAAAAAATAGAAAGAAAAAAAGAAAAAAAAAAGAAAAGTAATGAAAAAGGGACAAAATGCCCCAAAGTGAAGCTCAATAAGATCAATGCATAAGTATTGTGAAATGAAAAAGAAAATACATGAGTATGTGAAAAAGTGAAAAATGGGTAGTTAGGTTAGAATTTAATTGTATAGGATGTCATAGGTTAGGTGGGAAGTCTAAGCTTATCAAAGATTCAAATTTCAAGCTCACTTGACCAAATATGCATCCTACCTTGACCCTAGCCCCATTACAACCAAAGAAAAGACCTCATGATACTTGTATGCATGCATGAAAGATATGTTGATTGTTAGAAGAAGAACAAATCTTGGAAAGCATGATTAGGAGAGGATTGAGAGAATCGACCCTAAACACTTGAGCGAATAGAGTGCAAACACTTCCAATGAGGGTTCGATGCTCAATTACATGTTTTCAGTTTCCACCTACAATCATCA
Organism: Arachis duranensis; assembly: GCF_000817695.3. NCBI lineage: Eukaryota > Viridiplantae > Streptophyta > Magnoliopsida > Fabales > Fabaceae > Arachis > Arachis duranensis. The sequence goes on from NW_026264902.1 coordinate 116,878, forward strand.
CTTTTCATGAAAGTTTGTAAAAATATTTAATAACTCAATTCAATTGTGAATTAGACTTGCTAGTCCTTAGCCCTTGTGCATATATGCTTCTTGGGAATTTATTTATTTTGACCAAGCAATTGCATTCATATAGATAGTTGCATATAGGTAGATTGCATTTAGTTAGTTTCCATTGAATAAATGCCATACCCTTACTTCATTCTTAGTTTAAGCATGAGGACATGCTTGGTTTAAGTGTGGGGAGGTTGATAAACCCCATTTTTTGGGTTTATCTTGTATTGATTTTAGGAGATTTTAATACCTTTTTACCCACATTTATTCAATGAATTAGCATGATTTTGTGATTGTCTCCTTATTTGTGCTTAGATGTGAAAACATGCTTTTTAGGCCTTTAATTTGATGATTTTTATCTCCCTTTGATTCCATTAGATGCCTTGATATATTTGCTAGTGATTTCAGATTGAAAAGGCTAGGAATGGATCAAAGAAGTGAAGAGGAAAGCATGCAAAGTGGAGAAATCATGAAAAGTCAAAGGAGTTGAACTTGCCCATGGACGCGCCCGCGCACATGGCGCTTACGCGCACCTTGCGAATTACCCCATGGACGCGTACGCGTGCTGTGCGCATACGCGTCAGTGTTAGTTAATGACTTTTTTAATGAAAATGTGGCCAACGAATTCTGAAGGGTTGTGGGGCCCAATCCCAACCAACTTTGGCGCCAAAGATGCTATTTAAAGCCAAGGATTGAAGAGCAAAGGGGATTCCACTCATTCACACATATTAGGATTAGTTTAGAGTTAGTTTCTAGAGAGAGAAGCTCTCTCTTCTCTCTAGAATTAGGATTAGGATTAGGTTTAGTTCTTAGATCTAGATTTAGATTCATCTTCTTCTACTTCTCTCTTCTCAATTCCTTGTAGTTACATTCATTCTTCTTCCATCCTTTTGTTGTAATTTCTTTTATGTTGTTCTTGTATTTTGTTGTAGATCTACTTTTGTTTCTTCCATTTTCTTTCAATTCAATTCAAGGTAAATCATAATAATTGTGTTCCTTTTTGCTTTGTTAGTTGTTAATTCCTTTCAATAATTGTTGTTAGATTTCATTATTGTTGTCAATTTACTATGCCTTTCTTTTGTGCCTTCCAAGTGTTTGATGAAATGCTTGGTTGGGTTTTAGAGTAGAGTTTTATGTTCTTGGCTTGGAAAGGTAACTTAGAAACTCTTGAGTTACTAATGTCCAAGTAATTGATGATTGGGATCCATTGACTCTAGTTCTCACTAATTGAATTAGTGGAGAGTTAGGACTTATGGACTAGGATTGATATAGCTTATTTGACTTTCCTTTACTACTAGTTAGAGGATGATTTAATGAGATTAATCCTTGCCAATTCTCATATAGTGGTTAGTGATTAGGATAGAGATCCTTGACCACCAACCCTTGCCAAGACTTTTTTAGGCCTTAGTTTACTTTCTTGCCATTTATCTTTCATGCTTCATATCAAAAAAACCCCAAAATATCTCATAACCAATAACAAGACACTTTATTGTAATTCCTAGGGAGAACGACCCGAGGTCCAATACTTCGGTTTATAAATTTTAGGGGTTTGTTTTAGTGACAAACAACTTTTTGTATGAAAGGATTGTTGCTTGGTTTGGAAACTATACTTGCAACGAGAATTCATTTGTGAATTCTAAACCGTCAAAAATCCGTTCATCAATTGATCAGGAGGTCTATGTGGCGAGGACACGTCCTCGGTTTATTGCCATTTCCCACTTTGATACTAGGATGGCTGAGTTAGCTGGCGCCCCATGGAGGGATGATGATGCGATACCACCACCCCCCAAACAAGGACGACAAGGAGGTCTTTATTCCATGGGGTGGATGGGTGCACGAGAAGCCACTTTCCCAGTGCCGGTCCAGAGCCATTGCAACAGCAGCCAGTCCGTCTTCTTCCTCAGCAGCACCTTCAGCAGCAGTACCACCTTCAGCACCTTTTCCAGTACCACCACCAGCACCTGAGCCGACCTACCTTCTGGTTCAGTGACTG
>NW_026264902.1:119022-122851 GCF_000817695.3 Arachis duranensis
TTGTTTATCGCACAGGGCTTCGAGCTACCCCCTCTTTTCGACTCTTCCGCATCTGAGGAGGAGGAGCCTGAGGCAGAGCCGGCTCACCTAGAGGCACCCTCACAGACACCGCAGCCTCCCGAGGAGCCAGTGACCCAGCCTGAGTCCCAGTTGCATCCAGATGTGACCGTTGACTCCCATTCCGAGCCAAAGCATTAGCATCGAGGACAATGCTTAATCTTAAGTGTGGGGAGGTCACCGTCGTTGATGTCGGTGTGTTTGGTGAACATTTTTTGGACACTTATCACTTAGTTTATATTATTTTGCTTCATTTTGCTTTATTTTGGGATCATTGTATATATTTGCTATTGGATACTTTTATTTTGGTTGTTGCACACTTTCATTGTATATATCGCATTCTAGCCTCGTAGTTGTGATTTGGGAAAATATTTTGGATTATTGAGACCTAGTTAACCCTTTTTGCATATGAAGTTTTGTTTTGATTGAAAAAGGGATTAACTAAGGAAATTTTAAAATTTCTTAATCGCTATATTGCATTTAGAATAAGCTTAGTCAAAATAATAAAATTTCTCGAAGAATTTATCTATAGGGCAGCAACCCCAATTGATTGGAGAAATTTTTGTGAAACTTGCTTGAATTCATATTTTCGTGAAGCATGTTTTGAGCTAAGAACACAAGCTTGTGAGTTTTGAGCCTATTGATGTGGTTACATCTTATAACCACTTATTTTCCTTCTTGTGTGCAATTGTTCTTTATCTATGATTGTGATCCTTGATTTGTTTCATTCTATATGTCTTATTATTCCCTGTATTCATGCATTTATATGATTGAGCATCATTTCATTAGCTCACTTACCCAAATGGCCTACCTTTTATCTTCCATTATAGCCAACTTTGAGCCTACGCTTAACCCACTTGTTCTTAATTTTAGCACATTACAAGCTTTAAAGCGAAAAACAAATAAATATCCTTAATTTGGATCTTTGATTAGCTTAGGCTAGTGTGTGTGAGTATCGTTCGAGTGTGGGAAACCTTGGGACATTGGTTGGGATAAAAGATAAAAAATAAAAAATTAATGTGATTGATTCAAAAGTAAAGTTGATTACTTGACTAACAAGAAACTAAAAAGATATGATTCTATAGTTTAAAGATTGAACCTTTCTTACTAGGCAAGTAACAACTTACTATTTTTGAATCAATCACATTAAATGTTAGTAACTAATTCAAAAATCATGAACTAAAATTAAGAAAAATATTTTTGAAAAATATTTTTAAAATTTTCGAAAATAAATAAGAAAAATGAAAAAGATTTGATTTTTGAAAATAATTTTGAAAAAGATAAGATTTTCAAATTGAAAATTTGATTTGACTCATAAGAAACAACTAGATTTTAAAAATTTTTGAAAAAGTCAATCCAAATTTTCGAAATTTATGAGTGAAAAAGGGAAAGATATTTTTTGATTTTTGAATTTTTAATGACGAAAGAGAAAAACATGAAAATGATGCAATGCATGAAAATTTTGGATCTAAACATGTGATGCATGCAAGAACACTATAAATGTCAAGATGAACATCAAGAACTTATTTTTGAAAAATTTTCAAGAAAAGAAAACATGCAAGACACCAAACTTAGAAATTTTTCATGTATAGACACTATGAATGCAAGAATGCATATGAAAAACAAGAAAAGACGCAAAACAAGAAAATATGAAGATCAAACAAGAAGACTGGCCAAGAACAATTTGAAGATCATGAAGAACACTATGAATGCATGGATGCATAATTTTTTTTTTAGAAAAAATGCAATTGACTCCAAACTTAAAAATTGACTCAAGACTCAAACAAACAACATAAAATATTTTTGATTTTTTTATTTTTGTATATTTCGAAAATTATTTGAAAAAGAAAATAAGGATTTCAAAATTTTTAATATGAATTCCAGGAATCTTGCACTCTTAGTCTAAAGCTTCAGTCCAGGAATTAAACATGGCTCACTAGCCAGCCAAGCTTTCAGTGAAAGCTCCGGTCTAAAACACTAGACATGGCCAATGGCCAGCTAAGCTTCAGAATACAAATCAATCATACAACAACAAATTTGATTAGCAACAACTAGCTTGCTCTTGTGATGATGGTTTGGAAGCCTTAGTCCAAATGAATTTAGACATGGCTTTACAGCCAGCCAGGCTTCAACATGCTTCATGAAACACTAGAATTCATTCTTAAAAATTCTGAAGAAAAATATATTTTGTTTTATTTTATTTATTTATTTTTTTCGAATATTAATTGGGAAAAACGAAAAAGAAGAAAATATTTTTGAAAAATTTTTGAAAACTTTTTGAAAACAAGAAGAAAATTACCTAATCTGAGCAACAGGATGAACCGTCAGTTGTCCAAACTCGAACAATCCCCGGCAACGGCGCCAAAAGCTTGGTATGCGAAATTGTTACTTAGGTTGTAAAATTTGTTGTTCGTTCTCTCCCTGGCAATGGCGCCAAAAACTGGTGCACAATACCATGGTCCAAACATAACTTCACAACTTCGCACAACTAACCAGCAAGTGCACTGGGTCGTCCAAGTAATAAACCTTACGTGAGTAAGGGTCGATCCCACGGAGATTGTTGGTATGAAGCAAGCTATGGTCATCTTGTAAATCTCAGTCAGGCGGATATTAAATGGTTATGGTGTTTTCGAATAATAATAAATAATAAACAGAAAATAAAGATAAAGATACTTATGTATATCATTGGTGAGAATTTCAGATAAGCGTATAGAGATGTTTTCATTCCTCTGAACCTCTGCTTTCCTGCTGTCTTCATCCAATCAGCCTTACTCCTTTCTATGGCAAGCTTTATGTAGGGCATCACCGTTGTCAATGGCTACATCCCATCTTCTCTGTGAAAATGGTCCAAATGCTCTGTCACGGCATGACTAATCATCTGGAGGTTCTCGATCATACTGGAATAGGATTCACCCTCCTTTTGCGTCTGTCACTACGCCCAGCACTCGTGAGTTTGAAGTTCGTCACAGCCATCCCTTCCCAGATCCTACTCGGAATACCACAGACAAGGTTTAGACTTTCCGGATCTCAGGAATGGCCATCCATGGGTTCTAACTTATACCATGAAGATTATAATATCTCGGACTCGGTCTTCCGTATTAGATATCTAAGAGATACTCATTCTAGCTTGTTTGCATGTAGAACGGTAGTGTTTGTCAGGCACGCGTTCATAAGTGAGAATGATGATGAGCGTCACATAATCATCATATTCATCATGTTCTTGGGTGCGAATGGATATCTTAGAAGCGGAATAAGTTGAATTTAATAGAAAAACAGTAGTACTTTGCATTAAATCATGAGGAACAGCAGAGCTCCACACCTTAATCTATGGTGTGTAGAAACTCTACCGTTGAAGAATACATAAGTGAAAGGTTCAGGCATGGCCGAATGGCCAGCCCCCAACGTGATCAATGGATCCCAAGATAATCCGAAGATCATCAGATGATGTAAATACAATAGTAAAAAGTCCTATTTATACTAAACTAGTTACTAGGGTTTACAGAAGTAAGTAATTGATGCAAATCCACTTTCGGGGCCCACTTGGTGTGTGCTTGGGCTGAGTTTGAAGTTTACACGTGCAGAGGCTTCTTTTGGAGTTGAACGCCAAGTTGTAACGTGTTTTTGGCGTTCAACTCTGGTTCGTGACATGTTTCTGGCGTTTAACTCCAGACTACAGCGTAGAACTGGCGTTCAACGCCCTTTTGCGTCGTCTAAATAAGTTTACAGATCTATTGTGTACTAGATATTGCTAGACTTTATTTTTTTTTCAAAT
>NW_026264902.1:123253-123908 GCF_000817695.3 Arachis duranensis
ATTTTTTATTTTTTAAATATTTTTTATTTATCGGATAATGCTACACCCAGACAATTGACTTTTTTTGTTTAACTTGTTCTCAAATTAAGAATAAATTAATTTAAAAAATCTAAAATTTTCAATTTTTTATTTTTTGGATATTTTTGGAATTTTTTATTATTCTACTATTAGGAAAAAAATTATTTTTTTAGTTTAAAAATTAAATAAAATAATAAATTTACAGATTTGTTGTTTACTAGATATTGCTGGACTTTATTTTCGTTTTTTAATTTAAATAATAGAATTTAATCATATCATTTAAAAATTCAACAATAAAAAATTTAGTTTTTTAACATTTTAATTTTTTTAAAAATATCCTTTTTATTTTTTTATTCACCAGATAATGCTACACCTGGACAGTTCACTTTTTTTGCTGCACTTGTTCACAAATTCAGAATAAATTAATTTAAAATTTTCAATTTTTTATTTTTGGATATTGATGGGATTTTTTATTTTTCTACTATTTGAAAAAAATTTATTTTTTTAGTTTAAAAATTAAACAAAATAATAAATTTACAGATCTGTTGTTTACTAGATATTGCTGGTTATTATTTTATTTTTCTAATTTAAATAAAAACAATTTATTCATATAATTTAAAAATAAACTTACAAATCT
>NW_026264902.1:124017-125852 GCF_000817695.3 Arachis duranensis
TTTTTTCTTCACTGGATAATGCTACACTCGGATAGTTGACTTTTTTTATGAACTTGTTCAGAAATTAAGAATAAATTAATTTAATAAATTTCAATTTTTTTTTATTTTTTGGAAATTGTTGGAAATTTTTATTTTTTTACTATTAAAAAATTAATTTTTTTTAGCATAAAATTTAAAAAATAAAAAATTTACAGATCTATTTTTACTAGATATTGCTGGACTTTATTTTATATTTCTAATTTAAATATAAAAAATTAATCATATAATTTAAAAATTCAAAAACAAAAAAATTAGTTTTTTAAAATTTTTAATTTTCTTAAAAACTAATTTTTTATTACTTTATTCACCGGATAATGCTACACTCGGAAAGTTGACTTTTTTTCTTGCACTTGTTCACAAATTCGGAGTAAATTAATTTAAAAAATTTAAAATTTTTCACTTTTATATTTTTTAGATATTGTTGGAATTTTTTTAATATTAAAAAAATTATTTTTTTAGTTTAAGAATTAAAAAAATAAAAAATTTACAAATCTGTTGTGTACTAGATATTGCTGGTTATTATTTTATTTTTCTAATTTCAATAAAAATAATTTATTCATATAATTTAAAAATAAAATATTAAAAATTTAGTTTTTTCAAATGTTTAATTTTTTTAAAAATATTTTTTTATTTATCGGATAATGCTACACCCAGACAGTTGACTTTTTTTTTTAACTTGTTCTCAAATTAAGAATAAATTAATTTAAAAAATCTAAAATTTTCAATTTTTTTATTTTTAGGATTTTGATTGAATTTTTTATTATTCTACTATTAGGAAAAAAATTATTTTTTTAGTTTAAAAATTAAATAAAATAATAAATTTACAGATTTGTTGTTTACTAGATATTGCTAGACTTTATTTTCGTTTTTTAATTTAAATAACATAATTTAATCATATCATTTAAAAATTCAACAATAAAAAATTTAGTTTTTTAACATTTTAATTTTTTTAAAAAATATTCTTTTTATTTTTTTATTCACCAGATAATGCTACACCTGGACAGTTCACTTTTTTTGCTACACTTGTTCACAAATTCAGAATAAATTAATTTAAAATTTTCAATTTTTTATTTTTGGATATTTTTGGGATTTTTTATTTTTCTACTATTTGAAAAAAATTTATTTTTTAGTTTAAAAATTAAACAAAATAATAAATTTACAGATAAAATAAAATATTAAAAATTTAGTTTTTTCAAATGTTTAATTTTTTTAAAAATATTTTTTTATTTATCGGATAATGCTACACTCATACAGTTGACTTTTTTTGTTTAACTTGTTCTCAAATTAAGAATAAATTAATTTAAAAAATCTAAAATTTTCAATTTTTTTATTTTTAGGATTTTGATGGAATTTTTTACTATTCTACTATTAGAAAAAAGTTATTGTTTTAGTTTCAAAATTAAATAAAATAATAAATTTACAGATTTGTTGTTTACTAGATATTGCTGAACTTTATTTGCGTTTTCTAATTTAAATAAAATAATTTAATCATATAATAAAAATTCAAAAATAAAAAAATTTATTTTTTAACATTTTAATTTTTTTAAAAATATTCTTTTAATTTTTTTATTCACCGGATAATGCTATACCTGGACAGTTGACTTTTTTTTGCTGTACTTATTCACAAATTAAGAATAAATTAATTTAAAATTTTCAATTTCTTTAATTTTTTGATATTTTTGAAATTTTCTTTTTTTATACTATTAGAAAAAAAATATTTTTGTAGTTTAAAAATTAAAAAATAATAAGTTTATAGATTTATTGTGTACTAGATATTGCTGGACTTTATTTTATTT
>NW_026264903.1:0-603 GCF_000817695.3 Arachis duranensis
TTGAAAGAATTCTGACTATGGGCTGGTCAAGCGGTTGGTGTCTGGGAAGAAAATGGATTTACCAACAGCTGTGGTGAAGGGTGCAGGAGGGAGCTTTTACGAGGGGAGTACTCATAGTCCATTTAGGCCCCTGTCCTTGATTAGCTTCCTGGAGTGGTCTATTCTTAGACGGTTGGACCAAGCATTGCTACGCCAAGTGGCGTGGTATGCTAAGAAATCCGGATGCCTCAATCCTGGTTTGATGGACCTACTGTAGTTCGATCGATAGGGGTTAGCCCGATCTTATCCGTTTTGGACAACTAAAGTCTTTGATCTCATCATCAAATATGACAAGAAGGATTAAACCTCGTGCGAGAACTTCGTTTATCTCATTAGGATATCCTGGGATTGTTGGTTGCCGGGGAAGAGTCTGACTCAGCCCATTCTATTCTTTAGTAGAGGTCTTACAACCTCGAGACAATGAAAAAGAGAATAGAAGATTCAGTCTAACAACATGTTTAACCATACCAAAGGTAAGTAGTCAGTCGCCAACATTCCATTTGAATTAGTGAATATGGGCGATAGGCAGGCACGTAGTCACTCAGATTAATGCAATCTTTCCCT
>NW_026264903.1:31133-32689 GCF_000817695.3 Arachis duranensis
CGCTCTTCCCGATAGGGATAGATTAAGAATATCTATTCCATCTGCTCGTGTTCGTGACCCTATAAGAGCAATCTGTTTTCCCTATCGGTCGAGAACTGCCTCCTGCGCCTTAGCTACTTTACTAATCAGGGTCACATCACAGTCCTACCGGCAAGATAGATTAAGACTTAATATTCCAACCTCTTTTTCTTCACTCTCTGTCAGAGGTATAGAAGAGTTGACCTTTACTAAACAAGCTAGGGATTCATGACTAGCTAACAAACCTCTACCTATGGCCGAGGTACAAGTCACCTCCGTACCTTACTTAGTCTTTACTTTTGAACTAGATAGAAGGGCTTCTTGGCTTGCTCCCGCAGGTATGAAATCACTTGAGTGGCTACCTTTGCCTGATTTCATTCCATTCTCCATTTCAGGAGCGATAGCAGCTGAAGCTTTAGGGTTCATTTTGCTTAGTGCGCTTGAATTAGCTTAGTGTGAAAGGAGTTACGGAGCCCTTTTTCTTTGAGGCGCTAGAGAAGTTCTATTTTAAAGCTAGACAAGACAACAGGGGAAAAGGAAGGTAGGTAAGATTCTCACCGAGCCCTAACGATAGATGAAGCAGGGTAAATTCGGTTAGCTCACACTGGATTTCTATTCCGATCTTTAGCTACCATCCCTGACGTTGGTGGATTTTGCCGCATCTAGTAGGGGTCACTTTGGTTCTGAAAGGTATGCTGCTGGCTTGGTGGATATCGCCCTATAAGGGATTTCTAAATCGACTGGATCAGCTGGAACTACACAAGGAAGCAGGATTCATTGTTGTTCTTCCTTTACAGAGTCAACGGCCTCAATAGGCGGGAATAGAAGGTGCAGGAACATCACTACCTACAGACCCACCTTTGATGGGCTTCTGGAGGAGGAGCTAGAGAAAGGGGTTCCTCGCTCAGCAGTTTCGAGGTCGTCCAAGACCTGACTTGAAAGAATTCTGACTATGGGCTGGTCAAGCGGTTGGTGTCTGGGAAGAAAATGGATTTACCAACAGCTGTGGTGAAGGGTGCAGGAGGGAGCTTTTACGAGGGGAGTACTCATAGTCCATTTAGGCCCCTGTCCTTGATTAGCTTCCTGGAGTGGTCTATTCTTAGACGGTTGGACCAAGCATTGCTACGCCAAGTGGCGTGGTATGCTAAGAAATCCGGATGCCTCAATCCTGGTTTGATGGACCTACTGTAGTTCGATCGATAGGGGTTAGCCCGATCTTATCCGTTTTGGACAACTAAAGTCTTTGATCTCATCATCAAATATGACAAGAAGGATTAAACCTCGTGCGAGAACTTCGTTTATCTCATTAGGATATCCTGGGATTGTTGGTTGCCGGGGAAGAGTCTGACTCAGCCCATTCTATTCTTTAGTAGAGGTCTTACAACCTCGAGACAATGAAAAAGAGAATAGAAGATTCAGTCTAACAACATGTTTAACCATACCAAAGGTAAGTAGTCAGTCGCCAACATTCCATTTGAATTAGTGAATATGGGCGATAGGCAGGCACGTAGTCACTCAGATTAATGCAATCTTTCCCT
>NW_026264903.1:51269-52825 GCF_000817695.3 Arachis duranensis
CGCTCTTCCCGATAGGGATAGATTAAGAATATCTATTCCATCTGCTCGTGTTCGTGACCCTATAAGAGCAATCTGTTTTCCCTATCGGTCGAGAACTGCCTCCTGCGCCTTAGCTACTTTACTAATCAGGGTCACATCACAGTCCTACCGGCAAGATAGATTAAGACTTAATATTCCAACCTCTTTTTCTTCACTCTCTGTCAGAGGTATAGAAGAGTTGACCTTTACTAAACAAGCTAGGGATTCATGACTAGCTAACAAACCTCTACCTATGGCCGAGGTACAAGTCACCTCCGTACCTTACTTAGTCTTTACTTTTGAACTAGATAGAAGGGCTTCTTGGCTTGCTCCCGCAGGTATGAAATCACTTGAGTGGCTACCTTTGCCTGATTTCATTCCATTCTCCATTTCAGGAGCGATAGCAGCTGAAGCTTTAGGGTTCATTTTGCTTAGTGCGCTTGAATTAGCTTAGTGTGAAAGGAGTTACGGAGCCCTTTTTCTTTGAGGCGCTAGAGAAGTTCTATTTTAAAGCTAGACAAGACAACAGGGGAAAAGGAAGGTAGGTAAGATTCTCACCGAGCCCTAACGATAGATGAAGCAGGGTAAATTCGGTTAGCTCACACTGGATTTCTATTCCGATCTTTAGCTACCATCCCTGACGTTGGTGGATTTTGCCGCATCTAGTAGGGGTCACTTTGGTTCTGAAAGGTATGCTGCTGGCTTGGTGGATATCGCCCTATAAGGGATTTCTAAATCGACTGGATCAGCTGGAACTACACAAGGAAGCAGGATTCATTGTTGTTCTTCCTTTACAGAGTCAACGGCCTCAATAGGCGGGAATAGAAGGTGCAGGAACATCACTACCTACAGACCCACCTTTGATGGGCTTCTGGAGGAGGAGCTAGAGAAAGGGGTTCCTCGCTCAGCAGTTTCGAGGTCGTCCAAGACCTGACTTGAAAGAATTCTGACTATGGGCTGGTCAAGCGGTTGGTGTCTGGGAAGAAAATGGATTTACCAACAGCTGTGGTGAAGGGTGCAGGAGGGAGCTTTTACGAGGGGAGTACTCATAGTCCATTTAGGCCCCTGTCCTTGATTAGCTTCCTGGAGTGGTCTATTCTTAGACGGTTGGACCAAGCATTGCTACGCCAAGTGGCGTGGTATGCTAAGAAATCCGGATGCCTCAATCCTGGTTTGATGGACCTACTGTAGTTCGATCGATAGGGGTTAGCCCGATCTTATCCGTTTTGGACAACTAAAGTCTTTGATCTCATCATCAAATATGACAAGAAGGATTAAACCTCGTGCGAGAACTTCGTTTATCTCATTAGGATATCCTGGGATTGTTGGTTGCCGGGGAAGAGTCTGACTCAGCCCATTCTATTCTTTAGTAGAGGTCTTACAACCTCGAGACAATGAAAAAGAGAATAGAAGATTCAGTCTAACAACATGTTTAACCATACCAAAGGTAAGTAGTCAGTCGCCAACATTCCATTTGAATTAGTGAATATGGGCGATAGGCAGGCACGTAGTCACTCAGATTAATGCAATCTTTCCCT
>NW_026264903.1:71410-72966 GCF_000817695.3 Arachis duranensis
CGCTCTTCCCGATAGGGATAGATTAAGAATATCTATTCCATCTGCTCGTGTTCGTGACCCTATAAGAGCAATCTGTTTTCCCTATCGGTCGAGAACTGCCTCCTGCGCCTTAGCTACTTTACTAATCAGGGTCACATCACAGTCCTACCGGCAAGATAGATTAAGACTTAATATTCCAACCTCTTTTTCTTCACTCTCTGTCAGAGGTATAGAAGAGTTGACCTTTACTAAACAAGCTAGGGATTCATGACTAGCTAACAAACCTCTACCTATGGCCGAGGTACAAGTCACCTCCGTACCTTACTTAGTCTTTACTTTTGAACTAGATAGAAGGGCTTCTTGGCTTGCTCCCGCAGGTATGAAATCACTTGAGTGGCTACCTTTGCCTGATTTCATTCCATTCTCCATTTCAGGAGCGATAGCAGCTGAAGCTTTAGGGTTCATTTTGCTTAGTGCGCTTGAATTAGCTTAGTGTGAAAGGAGTTACGGAGCCCTTTTTCTTTGAGGCGCTAGAGAAGTTCTATTTTAAAGCTAGACAAGACAACAGGGGAAAAGGAAGGTAGGTAAGATTCTCACCGAGCCCTAACGATAGATGAAGCAGGGTAAATTCGGTTAGCTCACACTGGATTTCTATTCCGATCTTTAGCTACCATCCCTGACGTTGGTGGATTTTGCCGCATCTAGTAGGGGTCACTTTGGTTCTGAAAGGTATGCTGCTGGCTTGGTGGATATCGCCCTATAAGGGATTTCTAAATCGACTGGATCAGCTGGAACTACACAAGGAAGCAGGATTCATTGTTGTTCTTCCTTTACAGAGTCAACGGCCTCAATAGGCGGGAATAGAAGGTGCAGGAACATCACTACCTACAGACCCACCTTTGATGGGCTTCTGGAGGAGGAGCTAGAGAAAGGGGTTCCTCGCTCAGCAGTTTCGAGGTCGTCCAAGACCTGACTTGAAAGAATTCTGACTATGGGCTGGTCAAGCGGTTGGTGTCTGGGAAGAAAATGGATTTACCAACAGCTGTGGTGAAGGGTGCAGGAGGGAGCTTTTACGAGGGGAGTACTCATAGTCCATTTAGGCCCCTGTCCTTGATTAGCTTCCTGGAGTGGTCTATTCTTAGACGGTTGGACCAAGCATTGCTACGCCAAGTGGCGTGGTATGCTAAGAAATCCGGATGCCTCAATCCTGGTTTGATGGACCTACTGTAGTTCGATCGATAGGGGTTAGCCCGATCTTATCCGTTTTGGACAACTAAAGTCTTTGATCTCATCATCAAATATGACAAGAAGGATTAAACCTCGTGCGAGAACTTCGTTTATCTCATTAGGATATCCTGGGATTGTTGGTTGCCGGGGAAGAGTCTGACTCAGCCCATTCTATTCTTTAGTAGAGGTCTTACAACCTCGAGACAATGAAAAAGAGAATAGAAGATTCAGTCTAACAACATGTTTAACCATACCAAAGGTAAGTAGTCAGTCGCCAACATTCCATTTGAATTAGTGAATATGGGCGATAGGCAGGCACGTAGTCACTCAGATTAATGCAATCTTTCCCT
>NW_026264903.1:91553-123685 GCF_000817695.3 Arachis duranensis
CGCTCTTCCCGATAGGGATAGATTAAGAATATCTATTCCATCTGCTCGTGTTCGTGACCCTATAAGAGCAATCTGTTTTCCCTATCGGTCGAGAACTGCCTCCTGCGCCTTAGCTACTTTACTAATCAGGGTCACATCACAGTCCTACCGGCAAGATAGATTAAGACTTAATATTCCAACCTCTTTTTCTTCACTCTCTGTCAGAGGTATAGAAGAGTTGACCTTTACTAAACAAGCTAGGGATTCATGACTAGCTAACAAACCTCTACCTATGGCCGAGGTACAAGTCACCTCCGTACCTTACTTAGTCTTTACTTTTGAACTAGATAGAAGGGCTTCTTGGCTTGCTCCCGCAGGTATGAAATCACTTGAGTGGCTACCTTTGCCTGATTTCATTCCATTCTCCATTTCAGGAGCGATAGCAGCTGAAGCTTTAGGGTTCATTTTGCTTAGTGCGCTTGAATTAGCTTAGTGTGAAAGGAGTTACGGAGCCCTTTTTCTTTGAGGCGCTAGAGAAGTTCTATTTTAAAGCTAGACAAGACAACAGGGGAAAAGGAAGGTAGGTAAGATTCTCACCGAGCCCTAACGATAGATGAAGCAGGGTAAATTCGGTTAGCTCACACTGGATTTCTATTCCGATCTTTAGCTACCATCCCTGACGTTGGTGGATTTTGCCGCATCTAGTAGGGGTCACTTTGGTTCTGAAAGGTATGCTGCTGGCTTGGTGGATATCGCCCTATAAGGGATTTCTAAATCGACTGGATCAGCTGGAACTACACAAGGAAGCAGGATTCATTGTTGTTCTTCCTTTACAGAGTCAACGGCCTCAATAGGCGGGAATAGAAGGTGCAGGAACATCACTACCTACAGACCCACCTTTGATGGGCTTCTGGAGGAGGAGCTAGAGAAAGGGGTTCCTCGCTCAGCAGTTTCGAGGTCGTCCAAGACCTGACTTGAAAGAATTCTGACTATGGGCTGGTCAAGCGGTTGGTGTCTGGGAAGAAAATGGATTTACCAACAGCTGTGGTGAAGGGTGCAGGAGGGAGCTTTTACGAGGGGAGTACTCATAGTCCATTTAGGCCCCTGTCCTTGATTAGCTTCCTGGAGTGGTCTATTCTTAGACGGTTGGACCAAGCATTGCTACGCCAAGTGGCGTGGTATGCTAAGAAATCCGGATGCCTCAATCCTGGTTTGATGGACCTACTGTAGTTCGATCGATAGGGGTTAGCCCGATCTTATCCGTTTTGGACAACTAAAGTCTTTGATCTCATCATCAAATATGACAAGAAGGATTAAACCTCGTGCGAGAACTTCGTTTATCTCATTAGGATATCCTGGGATTGTTGGTTGCCGGGGAAGAGTCTGACTCAGCCCATTCTATTCTTTAGTAGAGGTCTTACAACCTCGAGACAATGAAAAAGAGAATAGAAGATTCAGTCTAACAACATGTTTAACCATACCAAAGGTAAGTAGTCAGTCGCCAACATTCCATTTGAATTAGTGAATATGGGCGATAGGCAGGCACGTAGTCACTCAGATTAATGCAATCTTTCCCTAGAATCGCATCTCAGTGTTCTATGATTGAGAAAGCGACAGGCCCAATGAGCTCTCCTATAGTGCCTCGAAATGAGGCCGGAGAGCCTGAGATCGGCTAAGATCGAGATGGAAATGGTGATGAGATGCAAACTTAGATTGAAAAAGTGTTCCGTAAGTGAAATCAATTGATTCATAATGGTAGAAAAGAAAAACGGCGCGCACGGACCGTGCTAGAGTTGAATCTTCCCAGAAGCAAGTAGTAGGCCCACGTATTTCAACGAGAACACCTAATTCAGCTTCACGTAAGATAGCTAAAGTATGGTATCGACATGATTATGAATGATAGAATACCCGAAACACAGAAAGAGCTAGCAAAGTAAGTAGCAAAGGGAGAAGGGACTCAACTTCCTTACGAAGTAGGAGCGGAAGAGAAGCTTCCTATCCATCCCCGGACGAAAGTAAGCACGGTTTCCTAAGTTTGAAGCAGGACGTTAAGGCTTTAGAAAGTAAAATGTTTGAAATAGAAGGATCATAAGTCCCCGGAGACAGTCTGCCTTTCCTTTTTTGGGTTAGGAGTGATATCCTCGGGTTCCTTCTCTCTCTTGAAAGTGAAAGCCGAAGACGTTGAAGAAGGTACGGAAGCCGGGAAAACCACTTCATACGATAACAATAGCATTCACAGCGGAACAAACGGATCAGATATAGCTACAGCTGGCCTAGCTGCCTAAGGCCTATCTCAAAAAGGCCTCGTCTCGAGTTGCTCGGCTTAAGGTCGCGAAGATCAAGCTTGGACAAGGTGAGGGAGAAGTTGCTGTATGAGGTCCGGTGACATCCAAATTTGGACAGACGGGAGACGATGATCGAAGTCAGACTTGAGTATGGGACGAGAACTCGCTGATTTTGATAAGCATCAAATGAGACTGAAAGCACCATAGGAAGAGAACCTTGAGTTGTTTTTGACCAACTGACTGGGAAGCTCCGCTTGGGAGACATAGGCAAAAGGAGGTGATGATGTGATTCCTTATGTACCTGTGTCTGTGTCCTTTGACAAATCTACCTCTGAATCTGTTGACCCATCTCTATCTATATCTTCTTCTAGGTCGGTGGACCCTGGTCTTGTTCGAGTTTATGATATTCCCCGCTCGTGCCTCCCCTGTCACGTATGGGGATCCCCTTCGCTGCCTTTCATTTAGCTACTCTTCAGTATTTTACATTTTACCCTAAAAGGTCGGAAAAAACCACTACATTTCTTGAATGGTCGCTGCCTACATAACTCTTTCTCCCTCTTTTCAAGGAAGTGAGTCTCAGACCTATTTATGTAGTTCTCGGTCCTTTTTTTACAGTTTCTGACTGGTACTTTTGTGGCTCTTCACTCCAGCCCTGAAGTATTCTGTAAGCTGTCATGAGTACGCCTTTTTAGCCTACTCCGACAGCAAATTGGCGTAGTTTTGGCAGCCAGCCTCCGCACCCTGGCATAGGCATTTGCTTACTTGCTCGCCAATGCCTTGGGCTAGGCCTTTCGCCGCCCTCGCCCTCACAATTCTCCACCCTCTGACCTTAACTACCCCCTCGACATCGGTGGCCCCCTTATTATGATTGAATTGAATACTCATTCTGGTTACTGATCATTCTTATCTCATTCATTAGGGAAGGGGCAACCCATTTGCGCGACGGAATTGTTCGTCAGTAAAATGAGAGCGGAATTCCTGGTAAATTGTTGAATCTCTGCCGTTCTGGTTTAAAGGAAGTTAGATTTCCATCAAGGCAGCTTAAGGTGATCGAGAAGACGGATGAAAGATAGATCTCTTCTCCCCTAGGCCTTAAATATTTTGCTGACTTTCGAATTCGTTGTTGGAGAAAGCGAAAAGGATTCCTTCTGGTTGTCACATCTTGTCACCCTGTCTGGGCTATCTGTTCGTAATGCTTCCTTCTTTTCTTCGATTGAATGAAGTCCTTCTGAACTGGAATCATGAATTGGACTCGAACCAATATCTCTTTTGCCTTTAGTCGATCATGATGGGAAGACCCCGCTGCCCAGGATCTCGGCACCCCTCCCCCCTTTCTAATGAGGGGAAATTTACCGTTTTCTACTCAAAAACCAGAGAACACTCGACCGATCTCATCCAATTGAAAAAAAAAGTGCTAATTCGACTGTCCTGTCTATTAAGGAGGATCACGAATCCTGGGAATCCTGAGGCGGACCATCTCGAATAGAAAAAATATTCTACTTATCCTAAATAGATATTGGTTAAGAAAAGATAGAAACATTCCTATTTTTTATACATCGGGTCGTTAAATTTCTGATTCCCTAAAGAAACCAGATAATCAATAAAATCATCCCAAACGGGACAGTTACCTGTCCCTAAGAAGCGTCGTATCCTTCGGAACTGCTCTAGCCGCCTATCGATGTCTGTTTCCCAGGCATCGTAGAGAGCCATGTTGATGGCACGCGCGATATCTTGATCGTCATTTTTATCGAGAAAAACGCCTTTCCCGAGAAAGATTTCACGTGCTCTTTCCACCATCCTAGCCTCCTCATTTTTGCAGTTTGTATTGATTGCATCAACTGCTCTATAAATGCGGTCCTCCGTCCCCGGGTCGATCGGATTTGGAAGGGGGCGGGCAACCTCATCTTCCTCTTCCGCTAAAACGTCGAGGTCGAAAGAGGTCCACCCCGAGCTAGAACCTTCGTGTGAACCCACACCCACTTCGGAACTTGCCGCCGATTCCGGGGGAATCAAGGCGGGAAGATTGGAACTGCCAGCACCATTGTCAAAATGGCATGTCCAACCAAAGTCGAGAGGTTGCGAGCCTATAGTAGCGACTAATAAGTCCAATGGTCCTATGTGAAATAACAAGAGTATGAAATCGAGAGAAATCCAATAAAACAAAATTAACCCAAAACTTCTTACTACGAAACTACTGAAAAGGGAAATTCTGAACCGTGAAAACATGAAACACGTTTTATGTGTCGATAGTACGACCTGCGCGGTTGTTCTTCTTTCATTTTCTTTCTTCTTAGAAAGCACTCACTGAGTTACTTACGAATCAGAAGGATTGAGGCTGACTACGGCCTCAGATGATTAGGCGGGGGCAGGATTCGAACCTGCAGTTTTCAGGTCATGAGCCTGATGAGTTGACCAATTCCTCTACCCCGCTTCTTCCCCGTTTCCTTCTCTTTCTCTTACTATTTTGATAGAGGAGACAGCCCACACTGAACACCAACCCAATCTCGACAAACTACTAGGTGATTCAAGTCGCTTTCTATGGTACGATCCGCAAAGACCTTTCTTCTTTTATGAAATTTTCGGGACCCTAAAATGCAGCAGTTCTCTTATATACGCTATATGTGGCTGCTTCTTAAATAGCTTGGCTTTAGTCCCTATGTCCCGTACCCATTACCTTTGGGTAGGGAATCCACAGGAAGAAGCATGAAATCACCCGAGGAATGCCTCTATTTATGCCTGGTCGCAGGTTTCATCATTCTTTATTTTAGCTCGGTATTGAGGAAAGAGGGAGCAACTTAATCCACCCAGTCTGCATTCCTTTAGGAAGGAATGCTGGAAAGGAAAGCACTTGGAACAGGCCGTTGGCTTTAGGAAGAAAGCCCGACTTTGAAGCTCAGCTTAGCCCAGGACTTTGGAATAGAGCGAAGGAAAAGCGCCCTGGATCTCTCGATCCAGAACTACTAGGAGGGGAGGGAGAACCTTATCCCATGACTCACTTTAGTCATGGAGGGCTGGCAAAGAAAAGTCACTTTAAGAGCTACCAGGGCAGGGAAGGTAGTCAGCTTATTAACTGGAACAAACCAACTCCATTGGGCAAGTGAGGGTTAACCCCCTAAATCCAAGTCGGGGGGACTTCCTCAAAGATCAAAGACAGGATTGGGAAGACCGGACGTTAAGAGAGAACAAGGGATAAGAACTAGCGTCCGGAGATAACAATAGAGGCCTTCAAACTTACACGATGTTGGGGGATAAAAGATAGAGGATAAGACTTCTAACGATCCTTTTAAGATACATAGATTATCCTACATGCCCATAGCTATAGCTACAGGAGCTAATAGAAAGAGAGGGATACGAGCCTCTTTTCCAAGCGAGCCATGGGAGTCTACGTTTGCGTGGGGCCGGGTACCACACATATGTGGTGAAAGCCGACTTGCCTTTTCATCTAATTCGTCACTGATATAAGCACGTGCTAATATCGTTCTGCCCTTCGGGGACCACCCCTCTTCCTTTCTTGTTTTGGTTAGGTTGACCAGAAGTTTTTCTGCCAACTTCTTACCAACAAGGAAAAATGATACAAAAGCATCCCGTCTAAAGATTGGATGACCTTAGTACGGTTGAATTACGCATCAAGGCGCGTCAGCCTTAACGCCCTAACTAACTAGAAATATCTTATGAGAAGAAAGGGCTTTCTTTCTATATTGGTAAAATTTATTTATGCCCGAAGAATTTGTAGGGTTATCGCCCGATAATGTTAAATTGATTCAAAATAAGGTAAAGACTGGTAAGTATACTCTGTCTCCATTTCCACTTAAAGTATTTTCTAGTAAAGAAAAAGCACCTAAGAATACATATTTAATTCATATTAATATAGATAAATCAACAGTTTATGGATGTTTATATCCTATTCTGGAAGATCATATTGTTATTACTGCGCTTGGGCACTTGCTTAATAGTAGATTGATATCTCTTAATATTCCTCATTCCTTATCCTTTGGATATAATCAGTATCCTAGTTCATATTTTGCACATATTTTATCGTCGATAAAGATACCTGTTTCTAGACTTTACAAAATTAACATGTTACACTCTCTATTTAAAATTAATAAAGAAAGTCTTTTGACTATGCTTGAACCAATAGTGTTAAGTTCAGATATAATGCAGTTAATCAAATCTATCCTATATATGCCTATAACACTTTATGGAGAGGAAGTAGACTTTTTAAATGATTTTATTACTCCCTCCGGGTATTTTACTACTGTTTTACTCAATTTATATTTAAATCAATTGGATATTAAGTTTAATTTGCAATTTCCTTCTTATTCTTATGCCAGGTATAATGAAGAAATTATAGTCACAACTTCTAAAAACAATTTGTTGTTTGAAAATTCACTTTATGGTTTATTTGATGATTTGAATATGACTGGTAATATTATTTCGGTTTCACCCGGGGATGACCCTATCACTTCCACTTATGGTGGTGTTTTTAGGGTCTGTACTGATGGTATAGTACAAATAACTTCAAAAATGAAATAAATAAGTAATATGATTCGTATTTGTGTTGTTGGACTGCGGGTGGATAAAGTGTGGTAGGAGAGAGGTGTGGCGTCTCTTACCAGTTTGTTGTAGTTGAGGGTCTTTAGGCACTCGACTGTCAGGAGAAGATTGATGCAGGGTTGGTGGCCCTTGCCTTTCTTACTGGAAAAGAATGGTTCGATTTATCAATTTCAGTATGAAAGTTTTTCTCCCGCTACGGGTACGAAACATAGCTATTCCTTGAATAGCCTTTTGATTGCGTGGGATTTGTAATAAAAAAAGTCCCCGGAAATCTCCGACATTAATTAGATTGGGATGGTTTTTTTCTACGAACGAAGTGCACCCTAATCTTAGATTACTTAATTATGTAAGAGAGGTGGTAGGGAAGCCGGGCATTACCAAAGCTTTACATAGGTGAATTATTCCCTTTCTCGGAGGTAGCTTGGCCCCCCTTCTTTCAAAAAGAACAACTTCTCTAAGAGCTTGCCCCAATCTCGAGGAATTCACGAAGCGACCCAAGTCAAAATAAAGGGAAGGCTATAAAGCCTAAGCCAAGGTGGTGGGGAAAGAGAGGCGTGTCGTGAAAGGTAAAACATATTACACCCAGCTACCTTTCTTTATCGACCTTACCAGGGAAAGGAAGACATGACGAGGGTCCTAGCCTCTTTGTCTGGTTGAAAGGACCCACGGTGCGGTAACTAGCAAGCATCACTCCAAAAGACTATCCTATCCTTGACTATCAAGCAAGGGAATCACTAGTTCCATCTTGGTACTAAGGATAATAGAATATGTCCATACGCGGGGGATAAGCACTAATTTCCTTTAACTAGGTCGAAGGTAATTGAATGAAAATCTCTTAGGTCTCCGCCTTTGCTGCTAACAAAGACAGGTTTTTCATTAAATTCATGCTTATTCGGCAAACCTTTCATTAAGAGTCAAAACTCCGGAAGCTATTGCTCTTTTGAGCTAGACCAGTCTCGCAAACACGGTTCGTTAGCTCTGGGGCTACAATGCCACGCTTCCTGCTCTAACCGCTACCAGTCATCAGAACAATCCGGACTAGGAATAATCCTTTCTCTTTCTTCAGATCACCTCCGGGAGAGGAAAGAGCCCTCGGATTTACAAGCAATTGCTCTGGTATGCTAAACCACCAAACGGAGAATCCAATCCATAAGCAAGTTAGGAGCTCCCTTACATACGAATAAATGAGTGCCTCCTCTAACTCTTTGATTCAGGCGCTGTACATCACAAAAAAAACCCCTGCCTTCGATCTCAGAAAATAGGAATCTCTTCCTACTTCTCTTATTCTGAACGGGAATTGCTCCATATTCGCTGTAGGTGGAAGCCAAGGACCAATGGAATACATTCTATGTCGCTCGCCCTGCTTTCCCAAAGTGTACGCCGGGCAGGAAGTCGAATGGTGCAGGTGGATGTACTTATAGTATAACTGTCGTTGGAAGGGACTTCTCGTACTTCAGGCACTCCAGAGGTTAGTTTGTAAAAGAGTGAGAACATGTGAAACAACAAAGAGAATTAGGAATGGAAGGTGGGTGCCCTCTATATTGGGGGTTGATTCTAGCTAAAGCTAAAATATCTAAAACGAATAGGTAAGGGCTTTCACTAATGTACCAACTGTCGTGAGTTGGGCGGGTCAAGGCTCCAATCCTGGGGCAGTCGCTACGGAATAGACTTGAAACCGAGCGGGAACATGGCTGGGAGTAGCTTTTAACAGTGCTGGTCTACCCCCATGGAGAGGGACTGAAAGCCTTGGTTTCGCCGCCCCTATTTCATTAGTAGAGCTCTATTGAGAAAGACCTTGGAATTGGCCAATCACCAACCAAACCAAGGGCGATGTTAGGTTAGCATTCTGTTAGAACGAATAGAACGAACTCGAGTTCAGTTCACCGGTACGGCACAGCCGGGGAGAGCTCCGATTTATTGAACTCGGCTTTGACTTTCTTTGAAGGCTGGTTTTCGAGCGGAATGGTTTTGACCTTGAAAGTCTTTAGGCTTCGACCTGCCAAATCAGCCTAGACCCATTCTAATAGATTAGGCCTAGATTCCCCAACTCCTAAAAAAAAGAATGATTCTCAGAATCGCTATTTTGTTCGATTCAGCAGTAGTAGGAATGGTGTATCCAGCAGACGGTCTTTCATCAGTAAGCGATGTGCTAGTCTTTGTTGGTGAATGCCTATCTGGTGTTCAAGTCTCCGGTCCTTGTCCTTCTATTAGTGGTGGTATCCTAAGATTCCGGTTTAGAAATGATCTATTTCTGTAACTAGAAATTTCATAAGAGAAGAAAGGTCGTAGCGTAGAAAAGAAAGGCCTTTCCTTCCCTTCATTCTATAGGGCTAGTGCCTGTGCTATGAAGCCGCTCGACCTACAACGTAAAGGAAGGGGTGATGTTAGAGTAAGGGGAAAGGGCCAGCTGGTGCGCGTTAGCGCACTTCCGTTTTCCCTTTTTTTTACTAGTGGGGGTCCCGTGGTTCCTATGCCGCCGCGTTTCCCGGTCCCTTTCTTTTAGTGCTTCGACCCGAAGCGATAGCTTCTAGCTAGTTCAGTGGATAAGATGGCTGTGCTCCAGCTCACTCAAGAATGGGACGGCAGTGGTCCGCCGGCAAGCTCGTTCTGATCTTGGACGCAGTACATTGGAATCCTGAAGCACCACCACGAACGCTACCGCGCGTTCGCCTGCGGTGCGGTAAGGCACCACCCTGTTGTGCCAGCAGCCAACTCCGGCGTGTCAGCTTAGTTATCCTCATCAAGCCACTTACTTGATGTCTAGCTTGCCAACTGGTAGACGGTTCCTTTTCCCCCAGATCAATGAAGAAGGGAGAAGTCAGTAGATTCTTCCGAAGAACCGGAAGCGAAGCGCTATGCCGGGGCGGGGGGACGGGAAAAGAAACGGCTCCGAAGAAAGAAATTGGGGTTCCCAATGCTTCTCCACGCCCAACGAGATGCGCCAACCTCGGGATGCTTTACTCCTAACCCCACAAGGTTCCGAGACGGAGCTTAACCTGAGTCTCGGTTAAGAACGGCGATGATCTACGTTTCACACGGCGCACGATTCCATGGATAGTTTCATTCGGCATCGTGATGGAGGACATAACTTACGATCATCGGCTTTGATCATGCCACTGGGCATTTGATTAGGACATTGCACAATGATCCGCAGACTTTGTCGCATCTCTTCAATACGGATACAGTAACGATCATAGCGATCTCCTCTGGTACCTACTGGTACGTCAGGATCCGATTGGTCATGAACATCGTAAGGTGCTGCTCTTCGCGAATCCCAGCATACCCCTGGTTGGGATGGGTAGGCCCACCACTTCACTTTCACTTAGGCCTGGGCCAAGTCAGTGGGGGACCCTGTATTCAGACGGGCTCCTCCCCCCCCAAAAAAAAACAAAAACTGTACGTGATAGTTTCCCTTCATACGGCTCGAATCATTCTCAGATGCCTATCGGGGCATCCTTTCCTTGTTTGTTGGGTTGGTTCACGCGCGCGCAAACGAGCACTGGTCACAACTGCAGGGAACTATGACCAATAGAGTCAGACACTTAGCTACATCCGCACGCAAAAGGAATTTTGTTCTGGTTGAGGCTTTCTTTCCTTTATTAGTAAAGGGGGCGCGGGACGTTCGCGGAGTCCGTACCACCACAGGAGTGGTCGTTCTTGGGCGGATCCCGCTCCTAAACATAAGGGATAGGGGAAGGTGGCCGGGCCTATCATATCAAAAGGGTTGTAAAAAGAGAACCCGGCCACCTATTTCATTCGACGTTCCGCCCGCCCGATTCGCAGGATTGGACTGCTTTTTGATAACAAGAAGGCGGCGAGCTGATCTGCTTTGATCAAGGAAAAAGCCCAGTCAGCCACCAACTCGGTGCAGGTCACGTGACCTACAGCTCGGCCTTCGCTTTTTGAGACTTCCTCTTCCCACATCTCTATGTGCCCGCAGCACTTCCATATGGAGAAAGATAGGCTTACCATGTTCCATCAATAGCACCTAACCTATGCCGATTTTTGCGGACTGTGCTCCACCCCGGTGAACTCATGCGGTTCCGACGTGCCCAGAGGCCAGAGGCGAATCCGTTCACGGTCCGTAGGACCAACACCATTCGAAGGTGGGTGGCCCGCCCCGCCTAGAACAGTCATGTTTGACTGGGCTTACACACATTCGCTCACTTACGCTGTCCCCCCTCAGCTCACCCTAGCCCCGGGCCTTTTGCTCTTCTAACGTAAGCTCCAAGGCTTCACACCAAGTCTTCGCTGACAGAATATGCATGCTTAAGTAGGGTCAGGCAGAACCGTTGTTGCCTGATGGGAACTCCCCCCATATTGCTATCAATGTCTTCATGTCGCACGACCTCTTAACATTACACCACTGAATCCCCAATCCTTTGCTTGCTGTGCAGTGACAGTACCAATATCCACTAATCGTTGTTTCCAGATACGGTTGCCGGTTGACATCTCTTCTAATTCGTCGATACGAGAAGCAAATTGTTGTGTGAAGGAATCAATATCTCGACATAAGCCAAGAGGCAGATCTTGTGCCACTCCACCTGGTCGTATGAAACTGGCATGCATCCTGGCTCCCGAGACTCTTTCATAGAATTCCAACAATTTCTCCCGCTCCTCAAAAGCCCACAGGAACGGAGTTGATGCTCCCACATCCATAGCATGAGTAGTTAAAGCAAGTGAATGATTTGAAATTCGAGTTATTTCACGGAATAACACTCGTATATATTGAGCTCGTAATGGTACCTCGCAATTCAAAAGTCTCTCTACGGCTGAAGAATGAGCGTGTTCTTGGGCCATCGTAGAAACATAGATAGGGTCGACGACGGAACGAAGAACTCACCCTAGATACAGCTTTTTCGTACACGTTCACTTGCATCACATACACAAGTGCTCTCTGAACCGTGCAATAAGGTCACCCATAACACGGCTCTCCCACTTGAGTTACCTTAGCCCCAGGCAGGCCATGCTATTCAATGATATTGGAAAAATGGCAGCGTAACAACTAGTATTGAAAGCTGGTCGCCTTTTTAGGGAGGGAAAGCCTTTCAATAGGAGCCCCCCTCTTTGCGACCTCATCACTTCAAAGCGCAAACCAATTTCTTTCTTAGTCACCGGGCGAAGCGCACCTCTGGTACTTTGCTTATAGCTTTTTTAGGTTATGCAATAGACGGGAGGCTTAGCTCTGGATCCCCCCTCCCTGCTTGCAGAAATGAATGGATCAGAAGGGGGCTGGGTTCTATTTCCGGGCCGGGCGGGAGGTGAAGGCCATAAGATTGCCCTCCCGGTAAGGAAGAGAGGAAAAGGGTGCTGTCATCTATCTCGACCTGTTTCCCGAGGCGTAGAAAATCCAGACCGGCTCAGAGAATCACTGGCGCTATTTAGCCCTTCGTTTCGCCATTCGAAGGACTACCTCTGCCTTCCCTTTTTGTAACATAACCAGGCGCCCCCCTTTTCAATCACTAAGAAAAAAAAGACCAATCAAAGCCCTATCTAAGTAAAGCTTCGTCTGTTATTTTTCCGGCCCCAGGGGAGTTTACTCAACCCATTCCCCAGTCTTCCGCACTGCTCAAGTAAGTGTGCGTGTGCGACTCCGTATGAGGACCTCCTTCCCTTCTGCCCACTCTCCGTTCACACGGTTCTCAAAGCAGAGGAGGCTGGTTGGGCAGCTGGTACCACGAGCCCTCTGTCCCACACATCTATCCAGAAGCAAGTGTAGTTCACCGGTTCCACCGAATGCTCCTATCTCTCGGCAAAGATCGTGTGAGTGTGCAGTTATGCTTCGGATGCTTCGCCATAGAATAGATCGACCCAGTTCCCGTTCTTTTCCGGTGCACTCGCTTTATATCTCCGACACACTAGGCTAGGAAGGACGCGGTGGGAAGGAAGCAGCCCTAGCCTCTGTCCGGCCGATCATTCCGCTGGCATCTTGCATTCACGCCTCCGTTTGACTGCCACTCGGGGATGGAGTTGTAGATACGTTAGTCTTAGCGGATCGTTGGCTCCGCCTGTTATCTCCTTCTACGACATGCTGTTGTCGTCGCCATATTCCTTATGTAACTAAGTCATCTCTGCCTCGCTGCGGGTCAGCACCTCCGAAAGAAACGGAGGACTTCATTCAGTGAGTCCGCGATCGCCCTCTAAACGATCAGAATAAGGTAAAGCTTGAAGATAAGTTTTGTACTCTATTAATTTCTCAGTCCCTCTAGTCGGGTGGGCGCCGGCCGGTCTTTCGACCAGATCCCCCTAAAAACCGTACGTGCGGGTCTCCCCGCATGCGGCTCACGCCATTCGAGGTGGCCCGGCCCAGCATTCATTCGCAAATCCTGTAGTGAAATTGAGACTGCTCGACCTCGGAAGCTAATTCGCGTGTAGGCAGCGCTGTCTGTCGTACCGTTGACTCTATCTATTCATTGAATTCACTTTCATTTTTTTATAGGCTCGCTCCCTCTTTTTCCAAGAATTAATGCACTTCCCTTCGGAGGGCCTTCTCTAATCTAATAGGGGAAAATCCTTCCATTTCCGTCAAATGACCCGGCCCCCCAGGCTCTTCCACCGTCCGGGCTCCCTTTCCTACCTATGCTATGCTCCCCCGGCACAGGCCTACCACGCTTCGCGCCTGCGGCGTTTTCGCCGGACGGTCTTTGCCAGTAGTGCCATCCTCCCCGCTGGCTGTATGGGCGGGTTTTCCCTCGCTGCTGCGTTCTGTTAGGCTATGGATTACAGGAACAAATGTAGTTGAATGAGACAGCAGGCGGGTTACACGTTCCGCTGTGCCGAGATGTGAGGTGCAGGTGGTGATGATCACCCCGGGGTATGCGCTAGCGCCCTTGACAGGCACTCCAGGACCCGCCAACGCTCATGAAAACCCGGGTCGGCCATTTGTCTAAGGGCCTCCATTCATCTGACCGGAGGTGTGGATAACGAGGCCACCTTCACAACCCTCTCCCTTCTGTCCTTATGTTGTAGTAAGGTAGGGCGGTTCGCTTGAGTTGCTCAACCGCCCCTTAGCCCGGTGCTCATGACGCGCTACGGGACCTTCACCGTGCCGGGGGACCAAGCAGGGCATAGCTAGCGGCATAGGAGCCGACTCGGCGTCAGCGGCTTCGTGCCGCACTGGAGTAATCCAATATGCGGTTCCGCACGTTCCACCACTTCTCCGTTCATTTCCAATACTGATCGTGAAACACCATGAGCAGCTGGATGTTGAGGTCCGAAATTCGAAGTGAAATTTTTGAATTGCCCGTTCCTAGTCGTCATGGGAAAAAAGGAAGAAATAAGAAAGAGATTATTCCCTAAGAGCTTGTCCTGTACCAGAAATGCATCTCCTTGCGTGCGAGATACTTCTATGCCAGCCGTTATTCCCGGCTCTGTTATGAAAGAAAGCGGCGGACTCATCTTACATCCCTAATGAGGGATTTTAGGGGATTAGGGCTCTCCTTTATCTCCTCCACCCATCCCCTTCTTCTATGTGAGGGGGGGCTTACTTAGTGCTTGTGCTAAGGCGCGGGTTGATCTCTCGGCCCTTCCCTCGCTTCTTGACTGGCTTGAAGAACTTGGACCCTTGATTCATTCAAGCCTTCAATCTCAAGCAAGCTTTGTTGAATCCCGGTCTCCGCCTGTTGAATCCTTCTCTCAACTTCTGATAGCTCATACATAACGGAAGACAACTCGTCCCTTCCGCCAGGTGGCACGTTCAGGTCAAAAGACGGTTGCTTCGAAGAGCTGGCACCGCTTCCACCCTCCTCTCCCCCTGGAGCCATCATCTTAGCCAGCTCGGGATCCAAAATAGTCAAAACTACAGCTATAACCAGCCCTCCACCACACCACCCGAGCCTACTAAAAAGAAAGTGGAGAGATTTGGTGAGAAGGATGGATTGGAGTTTGACAAGAAAGAGATTGAAATCCATACCAATCAATAGAAATGAAAAATAGAGTAAAAAAAGGGGGAAAAAAAAATGAAACATTGAAACACGTCTTTCCTTAGTCATGGGTACTCCCCACACCCCAATTTTCAAAGATTTTACATCTTCACGATCAAGCAAGTATTTAATCATACCATTGCTTGTTCGTATAAAATAGACCAAAAATCCTAAGATAAAAAGAACACTCCAATCAGATATACCTTGCATCATCATTCACTGAGAAACATTGATTCCCTCCAGACAGAAAGTTCATGTAGGAGTCTTAGTTGAAGCATCGACTTGAATCTCTTCAATGTCAGCAACTTACTGATTGATTGACCCATTCTAGAGAAAGTGCTTTCGGGTATACTTTCTTTAAGGAATGTGGTTCTTGCTCATAGCCCCCAAGACCATGAGGGAGCCCCCTTTTTTTTACATTTACAAAGGGATTCAGACAGGGAAGGCTGTTAAGCATGCAGACTGATTCTCTTTTCTTACGTGAATTAGATACTACTTCTTTCTTTAGAAAAAGTTTTTTCTTCTCTTCTGAAGCCTATAGTCATGACTATAGGCAAGAAAGAATTGAACCTAAGGCCTGCCCCCGAAACATTCGGAAGAAATGCTGCTTTAGATCCCGCCCAGATCAGATCAAGGGCGGTCCATTTTTTTTCTTTCTAAAAGAGCGAAAGTTTACGGGTGGATGGGTGCTCTTTAGGTGTTTACTACCTCACATCAAGGTGACAGGATTCGAACCTATGGCCCTCTGTACCCAAAACAGATGCGCTGACCAGACTGCGCTACACCTCGTCTCACCCCCCTCCGCATATAGATCCACCCGATCGATGAAGACTCGAACCGAACTCGCCCATCCTTTTGGGCACAGGGACGCGAGAACCAATCCGAGTAATCAACCGCTTTTTTTAGAAAATCTGCCTCCAGCAAGCCACCCCAACCCTACCGCCAAAAAGCCGTATAGTGCAGGAGCGCTCACATTTTGGCTTCCTCTTTCATTCACTTTCATTTTTGAAAATCCGGCTCGCTCCCGGCTACCTGTCCTTTGGACCCAAAGCCCGCTTAGAAGTGGATTCGAACCACTGACACAAGGATTTTCAGTCCTTTGCTCTAACCAGCTGAGCTACCTGAACCACTTTCCTAAAGTCTGTTTTCTTCATCGAATAGCGCCCTACCTTACTTACCACTTTACTAGTTAGGGAAAAGCCCTTTACTAATAACAAGAAAGGGCTTTTTTCGCTTGTTTAGTATTGCAAGCTTTCGAGCAGCTCTTTCAACTGCCGCCTAATCCCCTCTCCCAACATGCTCAAGAACCGAGAGCCGCCCAGGCCTTCAAGAAACGGGGGAGCTTGCTTCTAAAAAGAAGATAGGCCACAACGCGCAACGGGCTCCCCGCTCCTAGTAACTAAGTAGTGCTATTCTGTCCTCCGGGGGACTCCACCAACACCAAGAGGTTAGGTTCTTTCTCTCACGTAATTTCGCCCGCCCGTTCCACTTCCGTGCCGGAGGAAATGGGATTCGAACCCATGATACAATCTTCTTGTATGTAGATTTAGCAAACCAATGCCTTAAGCCACTCAGCCAGACCTCCAATTGATCGGAATTTGATGTGCGGTTGGTTGCCCAAAGGGCTATCTGATCCGATCAACTGCGTAAGCCGTAGCGCGCTAGCGCGCGTACTCTTCCTCTATCTATGAGCGAGACTCCATCCAAATCTGCCACTCGTTGGGCGACGCCCTCTTTTCTATGAAGACCGACCCCACCACTGAATGATGAACTTTTCCAGTCTTCGCCAATGCAAAGGCGACCTGGAGAGAACACAGAGTAAAGCCCTTACCCGCCTGAATGGAATTCATATCTCCTTCGTCTGGTCGAGAAGGGAGAAAGCCCGGGGAACTGGCTCACAGAAGAAGGGGACTCTTCTAAACCATTAAGGAGAAGTCCATTTTCGTCATGATCGATCCACGTCCTACCATAGTGCCCGGAGACCCTGGCTTGCTTAGCTTACAAAGCTAGCTTACTAACGCGAAGGCCTTTAGGGGCTTGCTTAGTACTTGTGCTAAGGAGCAAGTCTCAGCTTCACGCATGACTAACATACCAAAAGGCTTAAACTAGAAGAGAAGGTACGAAGTCACTCTGCGCATAGCTATGAGGTACCAGAACGGAGGTCGGAAAAAGGCATAAACTTTAACTAGCAGAAAGAGTACATCCATGTACGTAGTCACTCATATAGCTATATGAGGAGTGAGGATAGGATCTCCTGCCTGTCTGCAGGCCCGGATACAAGATCCAACATCACATACACTCTTTATTGACTAGAAAGGGGAAGCGCTATGAATCAGTACGTGAACGATGCCCCCGTAGCCTTCTCCTATGGGTCATTCCAGGTATTCTGGTTAAGTAAGTTAAGTCGAAAACGCGTTCTCGATGGAGCAACTTGCTCATTTCATCGATTTCCCACTCCTAAGGGAGGCCGGCTAAACGAAAGAAAAAGAACCTCCTAACCTACAGAAGAGTCCAGTCTATCAAAAAAGATTCCATATATTACATTTTTTTTCTCACGTCTTCTATTAGAATCTTTGCGTTCAATCACAGATCCTGGCATAAGATCCCATTCCCGCGAAAAGGCGGGATGAGAACCCAGGTCCTAGGCCAAAAGACTTTACCAGCTAGACTAGTGGAGCTGCACTCATAATGCCTGAACCCCCTTTAGGTGAAAATGAAAAGGCCCCGCCCATCAACTTCTGTAATGGAAGCTTCGGCCACTTCCTGGTTAATAGCCTACGGCTAGCTTGTCCCTCTCTTTTTAAGAAGTGTTTTGACACCCCTATCTTTCTTGCTTTTCCGATAGCCTTTAGTATAGGAGCATCTCTAGTGGTCCCGCCTAACTCTTCGTTATCTGTCCGAATACCAATAACTATTTTCCTCTGTTCCACGAATAAGTTAAGGGACTTGGAGTACCCGCCGGAATGAGCTTCCCTCCTTTCTTCTTTCTTTATACTTAAGTATGCCCTGAAGACAGAATGAACGGATCGAAGACCTATTCTGATCTCAAAATTCACCTATCCCTGCCTTATTCAACTCAGAACTCAAAACAGGTCTTTGGCTTCCTACGCTCTCCTTCAACTAAGAGTGATAGGAAGTGATGCCTAGCTCGACCGAAAGCTAAGGGTAAGAGTGGAGTCGTAGAAGCGAGAGGAAAGTTGTCTCTCGACTCTAGGGAGAGGATAGAGAGTTCCATGCCGTAATATTGTAAGGAAGGAAGAAGGGATTGGTGTCTTCCTCAATCCACTACTCTCCCAACCAGGGTGGGTAGCTACGTACCTTCCCGCTTTGATGATTCCAGGAGCGTCAAGCCACTGTACCGATAGGTGCAGGAGCGTAGCGGTTTGGTTTGCTTAGGTAGTGTTTCATATATTTCCTTTGTGCGGAGAACTCCCCGAAGGTTCTAAACAATCTTCATCGATCATCCGTTCTGGTTGGTTGTCGTCCATCCACTGTTGGCCTACGGTTTGTGCTCGACCCTCCTTCTCGACCTCCCTTTCGGGTTGATTGGCCTCAACTAGCTGCCCATGGGTGAAAAAAGCCATTAGGGCGGTTGTTTTGATTGTCTTAGATGCCCCGATAACGTACTTGGCCTCCTAACTACTTTATAATAAGTAATAAGGAAAGGCCAATCCCCTATCCAATTTCGGGGGACGAGGAACTTCTATTCTTTTTCATTTCGAATGCAGCGGACAGTCAGGAGGTACACTAGCTGGCAGGATTGCTTTTGAATCGAAAGACGTTAAACAACAACAACAAGCACTCAAGCTACAAGAGAAGAGGAAGAGCTACAACTGCTACAACCGAAATGCCGATACACTAAAAGGATTAAGGCATCAGAGAAAAAGAATGATTTGACTCCTCAATTACCAAGTGTGGGTAAGGTCGCCAGGAAAGACCCTCTTTTTTGGGAGATTGTGTAAGCATATGATCTTCAATCCTTACTTGGAAGGAAGACTTCTCTAGTTTTGAACCTATAGAATTAAGCTAGCTATCACTCTTTTCTGCTGCCAATGGATCGAGATGATACCCGACACCAGCATTTAGTTTAGATGAATACTTGAAAAGATGCCCTGAAATCGCACGGTTAGGGCTGCGAACCGACGCTCAGACTCCTTTGATTAGTCGGACTTCTCGCTAAATCTTATGCAAGAAACCCTAGTGTTTTAGAAAACTCTTTCCGCTAGTGGTCTCTCACTTTCATTCCGGATTGAACCACTCGTCGCTCACTCTTCTTTTCAATCCTTTAGGACTTTAAGATATGTCCTGAAAAAATCATATTTTTTCCCTTTTCTAAGAATCGTCATGATCTAAGACCCCCTTGACTGACTTAACATGCATTCTAGCAGCTTCTGAAATGAAAACCCGATCCATGGAACCATCTTTTCTTTGAAAAGAAAGAGCTTGTTGAACCCGTCCTCAGACAGACCACTGGCACCCAATCTCTTTACTAGATTGGACCATGGGTCGTCACTCCTACATCCAAGATGTGGCACATCCATCGAATTAGTAGTAGATATACACATCAATTAAATTGAATATAGGATCAATGGTACTGCTTTCTATGCTATGCTATGATGTAAAGGATATGTGGGTTTAAGATTCTTGCCGGGGGTTGTAGTTTTTATTTGAGCCCTCAAATAAGAACGAGGCCCGTCCCAGAAATGGGGCGGGGAAGGAGAAGTGGGCATGTGGGTCTCCTTCACTTTACTATTTCTCTTTTTTAGGAGGAAGATTTCCCACAACGAAAGACCAAGAATGGCCTCTTTGAAAGAAGACGACAGACATGCTGGGAAGGAAAAGAAAGGAGATGTGGCCTAAGTAGGTACAACAAAAGGTACTAGTATGGGCGCAATATGCGATTGAAAGCTCTTCTTTGGCAGGTTTCATGATTTGCTAATCCGATCTTGTAAGTTGGCTTATCTTAGGCCACCGACTGAGACGATGGCTTGAAAGCCGGGTAGAAATAAGACCAATCGAAAACCTTGGAAGCAACAAATCGCGGGGCGTAAGCTGTTGAATAAGCTGTGGGTCTTGAGGCAGATGTGGCATCTTCTGAACCACCGTAGTTAGGGGGAAAAAGCTCATCTTTTTTCAATGCAACCAGAGGGCTCTTAGTACGCTAACGCTACTACCTGCCCAGTAAGAGGATGTTTTTAGGTTTATGTCGTCAAAAGAAAGGGCTTCCCTATCAACACAAAGAATAAATAAAATAAGGATTGGATTTCATCAAGAAAAGACAAAAACCGCATTGAGTGGGGCCTGCCTTAAAATAGCCCTTACAGAGCTTCTCTATCAAGAGCTGCTAGTTGGTGGTTGAGGAGTAATAGGTTCCGCATAAGCTACATTTCGTGGGAGAGGCACCTTTGCAGTACTTCCGAACTCGTCTTTCATCTACAGACATTGGGTCGCTAAAGCCAATAGTTCGGTGCCCGAATACTCATCTTTGGTTGCAGCTTCGGCTGAAGCCTCTGCTTCATCCTTCCTCACCATCCTCGACTACTGGTCGGGCAACGATTCCGGTTAAAGATTTCGCCTTTACCTACCCACCGATTCTTTTGAGAAGAATGAATTCAGAAGCCACACAATACTAAAGAGCGCACCGCAGCTCGCAACGCAATAGCGCGCTCCCTTCCCTTAACGCTATAACCGCGCTCTCGCATGGGCTGCTTGCTCTGCTGTTCGCGCGGTTCCTGCCTTCGCTGCTTCTAGCACTGTGCCTAATAAAGCACAGGGCTTCTCTTTTTATGGCTCACATTCATTAAGAAAATTGGTGGATACCTCGGTTAGTTTTTTGGGACCATGTCCCATCAGTGAGGGACCTCTCAACCGGTTGGTTTCAGAATGCCTATACATGTCATGTGTCACATAAACGGGGTACAAGGACCCCGTGGGCTTGAGAGCCTGATATGAATCCCAATTTGATTCATATGATTTGAGTTTCCATTATTGAACTTTTATTCTATGTCAGGATTGATGGTGAGAGCTTAAAGTCATATACGTTGCATTGGCCAATCGTTGGCAGGAGTATGAACCCCTTATAAGTTACTATCGTGATAATGGAGTCCGACTTCTTGCTTGTGGTACACCATCTGAGGTATCTCTTTTAAAAGCATTTGGCAACTTGTCCATCCAAAGCTCTAGGAATAGAGTCAGAGAAGTCTATCTAATGGATGGAATCGACTAAGATTTGATCCAGTGCTCTTTCTGACTTCAAACTATTGGCTGGGAAAACTATAAATAATGGCATGTTGTGTATAGAGTTCGCGGGAAGGAAGATTGCTTTCGCCTATTAGAGCAGAGGACAGCAAACCAAGAAAAATTCCTAGATGATTTCGATTGACATTTCGGGCTTCAGGTATTCACAAGATTCCTCCGGGCTTTCACGCCTTAGGCCAACAACTCTAATCACTGACTGACAAATCCCCTTCTACTTAATTGAATGTCAATGTTTTCTTTCAATTGTTGGCTGCTGTTGTTGAAGAGGTTTCTCCTGCAATGGATATTGGCCGATCTACTTCATTTGTTTAAGTGGAAAGCTAGGGATCACAAATTCTTTCGCTTTTGGCCTTTGCCAGAGGTCAATTTGATCCTTCCTATATTCGCATGCCAGAAGGTTAGGATAGCTGGAAAGAAGTCCGTTACTCTCTAGTTTCAACCATTGGCAGGTAGGCCAGGGACTAACTTCAAGCTAGTCAAAAGGTTGACGCAAAGGCAGTACTAGTTCTTCCGTTTTCTATTGTTGCGTAGAATCCTCTTCTTTGTCCGATATGGTAGCCAAGGCATAAGAGCTATAAGCTAACTAAAGAAAGCTAGTAATCAGACTTCGTTCCTGTCTTTCCGCGGGGAAATCCTTATAAGATAAGAAAATAAAATCCTTTACCTTTGCTTACTCGCTTTCCCCTCCTTCGATTGATTGATAAGCTAGCGAGGAAGTTTAAAGATCAACCCTCTTCTCCCCTCAGATAAGGTAGTAGAGGCGGCCAGGAATTCTAAAATCACATAGAAAAGAAGATTCTACTTTAGCTGGCTTAGCTTAGTCTACTTCTGAATCCGGGGAAGATCAAGAAGAGAAGCCCGGGTATATAGGCCTATAGCCCCCACCTACTTTCTTTTTCGAGTTAGCTAACACTACGCACTAAGCCACCATGGGCAGACGACCTCCTATCTTCTCTCGCTTCAAGCGCTAAGCTGACTTAACTTCAAAGAGTTTGCAGGGGAAATACAATAGCAATTCAGTCCGCTACTTAATGGACTGCTTAAGGTGAAGAGGCATTCCCCGAGCCCACAGAAATGTTAGCTGCTATCGGATCTGCTGATTCTTTAGTTAGTTCACGGATAAAGGAGATGATTATCTTATAATAAGGCATTGACTCAGCCTTTAGATCAGTATCTTCATCTAAATAGTTAACTCGGGCTCTCACCTATCTTAGCCTTGTCGGGATTGGTAAGACGTACTTAGACTGAGACTTCTGGGACTGCTTAGGGGTCAACTTTCAATGAATTCAATCCGATCTGATTTCCCCTCTTAAAACCATAAGTCAAACTGAGGATAAGGTTGCGCAGCTGTTGAAGAGTCTGTTGAAGTTTCATATCTTTCCTTTGCTCACCTCACTCGCTTATTGGACAGTTGACGGCTTGAAGTGATAGTTAGAGGTACTTTTCTCAACTACAAGCCCTACATTCAGAGAAGTTAATAAAGATATGGATTCTTTCCCCTACATCTTTCTACTTCTTCTTTGAATACTGACATGACTCAATCTCACAAATGGAAAGTCTAGCCTACGGAATTTCCTCTAGGTGCTAAAGGAGAATCTTCATTGATAGTCCCCTGATCAGTGAATAGACGGGCAAAGCTCAATTGCAACTTCATCAAATAATAGAGCTGTGTGTAAGCCTTTAGACTTGCTTTAAGGGATTCCAAAGACTGAGTCTGACTTTGATTCTCAAGTACGAGCTTTTGCCCTAAGAGAAAAGACTATCAATCTCTGACTTCCTCTTCTCTTAGGCTTCAGTCCCCTGTAACTGCTAAGTCTAATTCCATACTTGACTAACTTTCTACATCCGGGCTTGAAGAGATAGAAAATCGAATCCGATCGAGCTTGTATTAGAGGAAGCTTGCAGCTCAATCTCCTTAGGTGGGGAAGCTTCTATCAACAAAAGAGAAAGAAGAAGAAAGACTGCTTGCTGGTCATACTTGCTTGCCTGAATCAAGGTGGGTTAGAAAGTCAATCTGAGTAAGGAGAGGGGAAAGTCTCGAACTTCTTCTTCCTGATTTCCTCTTAGGCACCTAAGCTCTTTCTAACTTTATTGCTTCTCAATCTACTAAGTATTTTCTTGCAAGACTAAGTTTATATGCCTTTTTCCTCAAGTTTAGTGACCCGAGGACTGATGAAAGCTAACTGTCTGACTTCCCAGGATAGGAAAGAGGCTTCTATCTCACCTCAATCCACTTAATCTTCTATTTCCACGGTCGGGACTTAGCCTACTTCACGATTGAGATTAGATTCTATCGTTATCGTAGATTTATTTACGACTTTTCTTGGATGAAGACCTTATTCTCACCCTCGCCTCACGGAATTGGCTCACTTTCCATTTCCAGAAGACCGAGACGAGAATCAGTCGCTACCTTGAGAAGACTTCAAGTTCAATCCAAACTCTCTGAGATAGTGCAAAACCCTTAATAGAAGGATTTCAAAGCATTTCTGACTGGCTTTCTTTCCAACTTTCGATCCTAGCTTATCTGATGCAGTAAGACCTTTAAAAGACTAAGATCGAGGAAGGTCAGCGGCTTAAAGACTTGACTTGACTACAAGATCTTTTTAAGCTGGGGCTCTAGCACTAAATCTTAGTACTTGCTTGATTCCGGGCATCTTAAGATAAAAGGCGAGAATAGCCCAGATGGGAAGACTGGAAGGATAAATGATAGGAAGCTCAATCACACTAGATCCCCGGTCGGAACAAGATCAAAGGTATTCAAGGGCTTCTTTTACTGACTTAGCTTGGCTTTCGAATCCTGACTTTTAAGCTTAACTCAATCCTAGACACTGCCTCCCGGATCTGATAGGAGATGAGCGAAATAGGGAAAGTTTATTGCTTTTGGGCCATCAAAGGCCTTTTCTTTATAGAGTGACGTACCGCCTTAAAATAGTCAAACAAATAGGAAGGAGGGATTGCTACTGGATCGTCCCCTTACTTTATATATAGCTTTAGGCTTGACTCTACTGAAAGAAAGACTACAAGGAATGAAATCAAGGACTGAATATAGGGCTTATGGGGAATGAGACTCAGCCCTGCTAGGGAATCTTCCTACTTCATTTACTCAGCCGCGCCTAGGCTTCTTTCTTCTTCGTTACAGTTTTGGGACTAGGCAGAGAATAGGCATTAAGAGATGATGCTTTTCTTATAACTAGATCCCCGCTAACTACTAAGTCAACTTCGTCCGTCACGCCAGCCTTATCCTTAGTCCTTATTCCCCGGGCTTTTTGATCTGATTACCTTAGGGCTTCTCTATCCTCCGTAACATCTGGGTGGTCTACTATTGATTTCGCAGTTAGAACCTTACTAAACTCTTGACAACTACTTTTCTCGGGCTTCTCTGCTCGTAGTGCTTTCAATACGAAGTCCCCCTGGAAGTAGTACTTAAGCCTAATAGCCCATCTCTCGCTTCCAGGGCTAACCTTTAATGTGGCATTTCTGCCCTGGGTTTTGGCTAAGATCTTCACCGGGACTTGGATGAGAGTACTTTTTTGAGTCTACTGCATTTCCCGCGATGGAGAAGATTAGATAGTCAGTTCCTGGATCAAGTAGAAAATTCAATTATCTAAGGCATTGCCCATAGCCTACTCCAGGAAAAGATTACCTTAGATGTCAGCTTAAGGCCTAACCCTCCCACCGCTCTAGTGCTCTTGTTCTTTCCTTGTTTGATTACCTATTTACTAAGGCCTCTTTCCGGGGGGGCCCCTAATCAAGTCCAATCTTTAGGAAAAGCGTAATGAAAAAAAACCAAGAACCTAAACCATTAGAGGGCTCGGATCTCAATTGCCCAGTGATTCCATTCCATAACTTAAAAGGTAGGAAAGACAGTAGTTAGAAAGTAAAGCATTGATCCCTAGAAATTCAGGAGCAGCAAATCAGTCATAGGAAGAAGCCAAAGCGGAAATATGAAATGAAAGCTTTCGACTCCGCTGGATCTCGTATTGATTTCTTCCAAGTCTAAATTGCGTATATTAGAGGCGTCGATTCAATGGAAGTCTAATCCGCTACTTCTTCTGCTAAGCTAGGCAAAGGAGTAAGAATAATGAAAGGAGGAGCTAAGTCATTCTACAAGCCGTGATGCTTTCATCTTTCTTAGTCTTTACACGACCTTACCTAGGAAAGGTTATTGAAAGCTAGGAGTCAGTTTGATATTCTAATAATCCCATCCCGATCCGCTGTGATTGAGTATAATGCATTGGCAAAGGCAGCTAGGTAAGAATAGCGCTTGAAGAGCTATAGACGTTATAGTATAGCCTACATGGTAGGATTAAGTGTTAGGCGGAAATCTCATATTCACAAAGAGTTAGGTCTCTATCCCTGAACAGACTGAGTTCAAGAAGTGAGAAAATTTCCCGCCGGCCCTCTTTTGAGGTCGAGACCAAGCAGGGGAAAGTGCCTTCTTATCTTGAGTAGTGGGGAAAAAGCTTACATTTGTTGAATTAGGGGCCTCTTGAACAGCCATTCACTTTCACTGGCTTATCTGCCCTTCTAACGGAAGAATCTCCTGGCCTTACTGGCATGACTGGAATTTTACTATCTGTCTGCACCTTAGTTTGGTACTAGTGGACTATTCAATTCTAACTGACCTGACATTTCGATCAAAGTTTCCTATAGTATGATCCTAGGTGAACCCCTTTTTTACTAAAAAGAGGAAAGCATATGACGTAAAAGACAAGTCAAGCATAATCTAACTTTTGCTAAACGAGAGCTCCTATGTTCGGCTCTGTTCTTATTCTTGTTATCTTCCTTTTTTCTTTTTCACTTTCCTTCCACCAGATTGAAACTTACCTCTCACAATCCACTTAAGAAGGCAGTTAGAGGAACGACAAGATAGCAAGCGATATCGCTGTTCATAGTGAACAATCTATGCTTCTCTATCAACCTAGCCTGGAATTATTGCAGTGACTCTGTTCCGGTTCTATATGCCAGATCTCTCTATCTGCTTGGTTCATTGTAAAAAAAAGCCTTTCCGAGTGAACTTCGCCCTTAACTTGAAGGCTAAGCAGCCTTTTTTTTCGCTTTGTCTTTTTCCTATCTTCTCTCTTCAATTGCCGAGACCCATACATACAAAGAAAAGGTCTAGGTAGCTCATCTCCTTCTTCAACTCCATCCCCGTAAGCTGAAGGAAGGACGGGATTAATTGAACTCAGTCTGACTTGTTCCCTGGGATTGGATGTCTTTTGCCAAGTGAATTAGAGAGGCGGATCCTCTTTGTACGCTATTTGCCTATCTTTCTTTTTGTGTGGGTGCCACAGAATGGGCGAACATCACCAGAGAGCAGGGCCAGATCTTGATGTAGATAGGAGTTTTCAAGCTGAGGGGGCTGACAATTCTGTTGGTGTGAAGTGAGCTCTAAGCCTATCACTATCAGCTCTTGGCTTATTCTAAGCTGTTACATTCATATGTAAGAGTTATAAACTTTTAGTAGTCCTTATGCTAATATTATTTATCTGAGCAAACTCAATTCTTGAAAGAAATTACATAGATAGAGCAGTACGCTCTGATCTTGACAGCTTTCATTTTCGATTGAAAAAGTGGCAGACCTAAACTCCAATAGTGCACCGAAATGGGGTCGGAGAGTCGGTAATCTTAGATTGGCTAAGATCGAATGGAACTGTCTTTGAGGAAAGAGAGATATAGAAAGTGTTCAGTGATTTCATTGTTGATACTCGAGATCACTGATGTTGCATTTGATCAATAGAACAGGAAAAGGTGGCATTTCCTAAGGCCTAAGGCCGTGCTTGATTTCAGACTTGACCACTTCCTTCGAACTTACTACCTCCCCTACCGGTACCGGGTTTTTAAAAGAGCTAGAAATAAATAGTAAATCAATCGAACTCAGGACGGGAAGGGCTGCATTCAACCCACCACTAAAGAGGAGAGAATCGGACTCTGAAGAGCCTACAGAAGTCATAGCAGCTGCTAATGTAGTTGATGAAACTGCTGTGCCTCATTCAGTACCTTTGATTCAATATGTAATTTCCCGGTTGAAGAGAAGGAAGTTAGGCACTGGATCCCGGTTAATCTAGGGGCTGATCTCCACAGCTAACTTGAAGGCTTTTGGCGCCCCAGGCTTCTTCCTTAGACTTCTTTTTGGCTTCTCAATCAAAGGGTATCAAAAGTAAACTTCTAAGTCATTCACCTCCTGCGGGTGGATTCCCTGGGGACTAAGAACATATCAGACTTGTTTAGGCACCCCCACCCCACTCTGATATGTTATTATTCGTTACCTCTAACTACGTCTAAGCCTACTAGACTGTCTTGTCTAACCTCAAGAAATGGGAAGAGAACTGCAACTTTTTAGAAGTCAATAAAGACTTGACTCATCTCCCCTACTACATTTACTTCTTACGGGGACATTAAGAAGACAGAGAAAGAGGGCTACTTCCCCAGAAGGCGATTTTAGGCTTTAGTCTTACTTCCTGGCCCTAACTTCTCAATCTATAAGGGCTCTTGCACACAAAGAGTTCGAAAGATGAAGCTATGCCTTAAAAACATACTTAAGACTTATCCGGACTGGAAAGTGTAACACTAAACTCTTATTGCCGCTTTCAACTCTTTCAAAGTACGGGAATGCATCTCAATCTAAAGACTTCTTGTCTTCAAACTAAACTACTAAATCCTCAACAAGCCGTAACTCTATCTCGAAGTCAGAATCTCCAAATTCAATTCTGACTGGCTGAGGAAAGAAAGCTTGCTTATCATATGATCTTTCGCTTGAAGAAGCTAAGGCATCTTTTCCTTTTTGACTTTCGACTCTGTCTGAAGTAGAGCTAGTGTGAGTTTTGAGCCTAGCAGGCGAGCTCAATATCATGACTGTAATGCAATAGAAAGATCAAGATATGTTCCTTACGGATCTAACTTCTGAAGCTGGGTTACGGACTGGAAAGACGAGACTTGATTCCTTAGTTACTGCCTACCAGAAGTAAAGGCAGGGCTGGCAGTAGAGAAAAAAAAAAAAAGCACACTACGCGACTAACTCTCAAAGCTACTTACTCTTATCTGTCTTCGAAAGTAAGTAAAGTCACTTCTAGCTAAGAGATTAAGCAGGTAAAAAAAAACCTGACCTAACTTAGCTAACCTATCCTACTGTCTTCCTATGGTAATTCGCTAACAGCCTGCCAAGGGTCATTCTACTGCTAAAGAAAGATTCCTGACTATTTCTCCCGTGTAACTAGAATGAGGAAACTCTTGCTGCTAAATCTCATGACTAGATTGCAACTGCATACTCTGACTACAGTAAATTGAGCGGTAACTAAATCTAAAGATCTCTTCTGGCACTGGATTACAGGCTTTCCTACCGGAAGTCCGGGCTTTAAAAGAGCTAGAAAACGAAGAAAGTAGGGCATGTATTAACACTACTAGTGGCACACTAGACTTTCCCATCTATACTAACCTTACCAACTGGCATTGAAGACTTTGGAGAGAAGATACCATCGGCAACTAAAGATTCCTTGCAGTCAGACTCCCCTGGAACTAGTGTTAAGTAGCTAATTCTCTTCTACTGAATTTCGTCAGTAAAGTCAGACTTCTGGCTGACTCAACGGTATGAGCTCTTGAGATAGATTTCGTTAGATTTGGGTATAACCTTCTACGGCTACCTTATCCTCATTCCCCCGGAACGGTTAATCGGAGGGAAGCTCAACACTATCTTGCCGGATCTTGTGTGCTATAGACTTACGGCTTTTTATGGTCATCTTGTGGATAATCGGTCGAGTTAACTTCTAATAAGGCTTAGAGGTCGGTCGACTTACAAACCTCTAACTTTCCAATGTCGAGCATCTTCACTCCTACTGAAGGATCTGATGAAATAGGCAGTTTAAGGTGCAGAGATGGGTTCCATATCCATTGCTATCTTTCCTTCTATTGGTTTTCTTCTTCCCCTGTGACCAATGCGAATGACTTGTTTGCAGGAGAAATCCTAGATTCATCGGAGGGAGTCAAGACTACAATGAATTCAATCCCTTCTGATACTGCTTTCGGGGATGACGAAGTAAATACTTAAAGTATTTTCTGGACTACAAATATGGCTTACTTGTCTACTGAAATAAAGAAAGAGAGGACTTCCCTCGGGCTTCTCTGAGATCTGGGAAAGAGGCAGAGCTTATCTTATATAGGAGTAAAGTGAGCAATGGCTATTGGTCACGAGCGCTAAAAGAAACTTATAGCTTTCTTCTCTTTCAGCAGTCGGTCTTAACTACCTTACGGAAGCTGGCGGGGAAGAGCCGGCCTATACAGTACCAGGGGAATCCCTAGGAGTTGGCAGTGATTCCAAGGCATTTGGCCTCCCCATTCTTTTCCGTCTTATTTATGAGTTCGTAGTTGTTGTTTAGAGTTACTGTTGTTCGATGTTCGCGGAGAAAGGATCCCATCCTATTCTACGGCATTTAGTCTATTTATGCCATGACATGAGACAGATCTCTCGCAACTAGTTCCCTTGCTGCTTTCTTCTGGACAATATGTTTAAATAGGCCTTAGTGAATAGCCGTATATGTGTATTAATAGGCCTATACCAGCTAGCCAGGTGACTAGGGTCGGGGGAATTGATTAACAGGACGGAATTGTTGGTCATACGTGGCTTTACTACCGGAAGCTGGGGAAATGCAAGAAGAAATTCAGCTTGAAAGACTCGGCTTGCCTACCTTAACGGATGATCTTTCACGGATCAGATAAAGACTAATTAATTCAATCTTTTGGGACCCACTCTTTCTAGTTCTAGTTACGGTTGCTTTGATCCCATGCGAACTCAGAATTGGAAACTTCTGCATTTCGTTCTTCTCTCAGGAAAGGAGTGCAAAATCAGACTTTGTTCGAGTAAAAAGAGACTTTATATTATATCTCCTCAAGGAGTGGGCCCCTATCCAATTTCGGGGAATCAACACCCTTTTCTTACGATATTTTGCCCATGAATCAATCCTGACATCCTTCTAGATAGATATAGACCTGAGTGGCCTTTTTCCTTCTTATTCAATTAATTACTAGGCTTGGTCTAGCCAGCTTTCCCTTCTAAGGTTAGCTATGGAGGAAGGCTGACGAAGGAAGTAGATAGTGAATAGGAAGTAGGAGCTGCTCCGGCACCTATTGTTTCACTCGTTGCCTCAGACCTAAGCTTTCAGGCTTCGAGCTCTGAGTGAATAAGGGAAACCATTAGGAAAAGGTGAATCAA
Source organism: Arachis duranensis (assembly GCF_000817695.3). Classification (NCBI taxonomy): domain Eukaryota; kingdom Viridiplantae; phylum Streptophyta; class Magnoliopsida; order Fabales; family Fabaceae; genus Arachis; species Arachis duranensis. Next base: position 121,757 of record NW_026264903.1, read on the forward strand.
TAATGAATGCGTCTAGCCACTGTGATCCGCTTCCTTGGCACCGGCTGGAACATAAGGATCTTCCAATAGAACATAGACTTCTTCGCTTGCTTGTTTTTTCTTCATAAAGACAGAAAGCTTTTAGCGCCGTTACGTTACAGGCTTTGGTGCTTGGTTCATGGCTTCATTAAAGAGGGGTTAACCTGGTTCTACCTTTTGAGGACAAAAGCATCTTCTTAATTCTTAAAAGAGAAGAAGCATCTCTCTTCCCTGAAAAGGCTACCCACTCCCATTAGTCATAGTAGGAGTCGAAACTATGCCACCTCGTCAACTCGGGAAAGCTTCTGCGCTCCTCACCTTTGAAATGGAGGACTTGGTTCTGGCAATCACTGATAGACTTCCCCTCCTTCTGCTCTTAAAGACTTTCTAGTGACCAAGACTCTTCTGATCATCATTGCTTTTTTTGTCCTTAATGAATGAAAGTCATGATGGGAGAGGCTAAGTCAACCTTCCCCCTAAGAGAGAATGTTATGTATCCTAATTGGAAGCGCCAGTAGTAGTCTAAATAATGTCCCTTTCAAAGTACAAGACAACAAGCCCAGCAAAAAAGGGAATGCGGTAAGATCTTAGATCTGGATATTACGATATCTTCTTAAAAAGGCCGTCCCTAGTCAGAATTGGGGCGGGTTGTCCAAAGACGATTGGGGAACTACGAGTGAGAAGGGTAATAGGCGCACTCAGGCAAGCATTTTTGCTTGGTATTCGGAGGTCGTACGAATGAGGAGAGCAGCTACTTTTTGACTTTCAACCTACGACCGAAGTCAAGGACTTGACGGGACAGACTGATTGAGAGACAGACCGGGCAACTTTCTATTCTATAAAGAAGAGACCTTATTTATTTCCTTATGATAGGCCCACAGGATAGAAAAGTAGATCGTTCAACTCTAGCTTCTGTTTTCAGGTCCCACATTGAATCTCAAATCGATCTTTGCTACATGCTGCTTAAGACATTGAATTCGAAGAAAGAGAGAGTGAGCAGCTGACTTGCAACCTAGGACCTAGGGGCGGGAAACTCCCTGCGAAGGAAAGAAGAAAGAATCTGAACAAGAGGAATGAATACGGCTAGCCGAAAGAATAAATAGATCGATCCGGGACTTGCATCAATGAATGCACAAACCACGGGTACAATGGGCATACCTTGAATCTACCCTGCGCTGGAGGTCGCCTTAGCTGGTGCCAAAGGTTTTGCATCATCCTTGGCTTGGGTTGTCCCAATTCCTTGATCTGATTATGAAACAAGCTCTTCCGCGACTGCCTTAGCTCTTAGCTGCGGGGTCAACTAAAGATTTCAGCCCCAGGACCAACTTCTCAATGAAAGAGCTCTTTTCGGCATAAGAAAGAACCATAAAGCAGAGCCTCGAAAAGGGGCTTTTAACTCCCTATGTGGGGCGTGGGAAACTCACCTGTGAAGCTGGTGTTTAGTGGTGAGGCGTCGCTAGTGGAAGTGAGGCGAGTCTGCAATAGATTGGATTTGGAGGAAACCTAGGTAAAAAAGGTTACTGGGAAACTAAGCTAATAGAATAGGGTTATTCGGCATTGATCGAAAAACCCCTGAGAAAAAAAAAAAGAGAAAACGAACTCAGCGTGGGATTAGAAATCATATGGATTGTGTGGTAGAGTGTGGGCTTCTTTCACGGCCGAATCATAGAAGAGAAGGGCGATCTTATACTCGGCTTCTGCTCTAGTGGTTGAACGCTTCTCCCTTTCATTGGCTTCCACCGGCCTGAACTGTCCTAGTCTGAACTCTTTCACCTCGTCAACTCGGACTCGGGCAGGCGGGTTCACTCGTATCCTCTTTTCCTTTGGGGTTGGTTACAGCCCCATCCCTTGAATTGCCTTGGGACCGGCCTTCAAAGAAAGTGAAAGCGAAGAGGATTGAAGCTCGACCGA
>NW_026264904.1:0-348 GCF_000817695.3 Arachis duranensis
TCCAACCATCCTCTAGCCACGGGCTTGAGGTCATGCCTTCTCAATTGAACCGGCTTCCCTCTTGAATCTCTCTTCCATTGGACGCCCTCTTCACAAATGTCAGTGAGGACTTGGTCCAACCTTTGATCAAAGTTGACCCTTCTTGTGTAAGGATGTTCATCTCCTTGCATCATAGGCAAGTTGAATGCCAACCTTACATTTTCCGGACTAAAATCCAAGTATTTCCCCCGAACCATAGTAAGCCAATTCTTTGGATCCGGGTTCACACTTTGATCATGGTTTTTGGTGATCCATGCATTGGCATAGAACTCTTGAACCATTAAGATTCCGACTTGTTGAATGGGGTTG
>NW_026264904.1:430-2548 GCF_000817695.3 Arachis duranensis
GGGTGAGGTTGGTGGGGTTTTATGAAGGATGGATGTGAGTGGTGAAGAGAAAGATGGGATTTGATAGGTGAAGGGTTTTTGAGGAAGAGGTGTTGAGGTGATTGGTGAATGGGTGAAGGAGAGGGAGAGAGTGGTGGGGTTGGTGGGGATCCTGTGGGGTCCACAGATCCTGTGGTGTCAAGGAAAAGTCATCCCTGCACCAAATGGCATCAAAATTCACGTTTTGAGCCATTTCTGGCGTTAAACGCCGGGCTGGTGCCCATTCCTGGCGTTTAACGCCAGGTTCTTGCCCTTTTATGGCGTTTAACGCCAGTCTGGTGCCCCTTTCTGGCGTTAAACGCCCAGAATGGTGCCAGACTGGGCGTTAAACGCCCAACTGCTACCCTCACTGGCGTTTAAACGCCAGTGACATCTTCCTCCAGGGTGTGCTATTTTTCTTCCTGTTTTTCATTCTGTTTTTGCTTTTTCTATTGATTTTGTGACTTCTTATGATCATCAACCTACAAAATAAAATAAAATGACAAAAGAAAATATATAAAATATAACATTGGGTTGCCTCCCAACAAGCGCTTCTTTAATGTCAGTAGCTTGACAGAGGGCTCTCATAGAGCCTCATAGATACTCAGAGCAATGTTGGAACCTCCCAACACCAAACTTAGAGTTTGAATGTGGGGGTTCAACACCAAACTTAGAGTTTGGTTGTGGCCTCCCAACACCAAACTTAGAGTTTGACTGTGGGGGCTCTGCTTGACTCTGATTTGAGAGAAGCTCTTCATGCTTTCTCTCCATGGTGACAGAGGGATATCCTTGAGCCTTAAACACAAAGGATTCTTCATTCACTTGAATGATCAGTTCACCTCCATCAACATCAATCACAGCCTTTGCTGTGGCTAGGAAGGGTCTGCCAAGGATGATGGTTTCATCCATGCACTTCCCAGTCTCTAGGACTATGAAGTCAGTAGGGATGTAATGGTCTTCAACTTTTACCAGAACATCCTCTACAAGTCCATAAGCTTGTTTCTTTGAATTGTCTGCCATCTCTAATGAGATTCTTGCAGCTTGTACCTCAGAGATCCCTAGCTTCTCTATTACAGAGAGAGGCATGGGGTTTACACTTGACCCTAAATCACACAGAGCCTTCTTGAAGGTCATGGTGCCTATGGTACAAGGTATGGAAAACTTCCCAGGATCTTGTCTCTTTTGAGGTAGTTTCTGCCTAGACAAGTCATTCAGTTCTTTGGTGAGCAAAGGGGATTCATCATCCCAAGTTTCATTTCCAAATAACTTGTCATTCAGCTTCATAATTGCTCCAAGGTATTTGGCAACTTGCTCCTCAGTGACATACTCGTCCTCTTCAGAGGAAGAATACTCATCAGAGCTCATGAAAGGCAGAAGTAAGTCCAATGGAATCTCTATGGTCTCATTTTGAGCCTCAGATTCCCATGGTTCCTCATTAGGGAACTCATTGGAGGTCAGTGCACGCCCATTGAGGTCTTCCTCAGTGGCGTTCACTGCCTTTCCTTCCTCTCCAAATTCGGCCATGTTGATGGCCTTGCACTATCCTTTTGGATTTTCTTCTGTATTGCTTGGAAGAGTACTTGGAGGGAGTTCAGTAACTTTCTTGCTCAGCTGTCCCACTTGTGCCTCCAAATTCCTAATGGAGGACCTTGTTTCAGTCATGAAACTTTGAGTGGTCTTGATTAGATCAGAGACCATGGTTGCTAAGTCAGAGGGGTTCTGCTTAGAATTCTCTGTCTGTTGCTGAGAAGATGATGGAAAAGGTTTGCCATTGCTAAACCTGTTTCTTCCACCATTATTGTTGAAACCTTGTTGAGGTCTCTCTTGATTCTTCCATGAGAAATTTGGGTGATTTCTCCATGAAGAATTATAGGTGTTTCCATAGGTTTCTCCTAGGTAATTCACCTTTTCCATTGAAGGGTTCTCAGGATCATAAGCTTCTTCTTCAGATGAAGCATCCTTAGTACTGCTTGGTGCATTTTGCATTCCAGACAGACTTTGAGAAATCAAACTGACTTGCTGAGTCAATATTTTGTTCTGAGCCAATATGGCATTCAAAGTGTCAATCTCAAGAACTCCTTTCTTCTGACTAGTCCCATT
>NW_026264904.1:2747-4805 GCF_000817695.3 Arachis duranensis
CTAGCTCTGTCTCTTACAGCAAAAGGGAATAGCATAAGTCTGTAGACCTCAGGGTCAACCCCATTAGTCTTGACAGTGTCACAGATTTGCAAGAATTCAGCTAAGAACTGATGAGGATCTTCCAATGGAAGTCCATGGAACTTGCAATTCTGTTGCATTAGAGAAACTAATTGAGGCTTAAGCTCAAAGTTGTTTGCTCCAATGGCAGGGATAGAGATGCTTCTCCCATAGAAGTCGGGAGTAGGTGCAGTAAAGTCACCCAGCACCTTCCTTGCATTGTTGGCATTGTTGTTGTTTTCGGCTGCCATGGGTTCTTCTTCTTTGAAGATTTCTGTTAGGTCCTCTACAGAGAGTTGTGCCTTAGCTTCTATTAGCTTTCGCTTCAAGGTCCTTTCAGGTTCAGGGTCAGCTTCAACAAGAATGCCTTTGTCTTTGCTCCTGCTCATATGAAAGAGAAGAGAATAAGAAAATGTGGAATCCTCTATGTCACAATATAGAGATTCCTTGAGGTGTCAGAAGAACAGAAAATTAGAAGGAAGAAGTAGAGAATTCAAACTTAATCAGATAGAGTTCGAATTGTGCATTGAGGAAGAGTGGTACTCCATAAATAGAAGGATGTGAGAAGAGGGGAAGAAATTTTCGAAAATTAATTAAAAAGATTTTAAAAACATTTTGAAAAATTGATTGATAATTTTCGAAAACTAAAAGTGGAAAAGAAATCAAGTGATTTTTGAAAAAGATTTTGAATTTAGAAATCAAAAAGATATGATTGAAAACTTATTTTGAAAAAGATGTGATTAAAAAGATATGATTGAAAAGTTATGGTTTTTAAAAAGATATGATTTGAAAACAATTTAAAAAAAAAGATTTGATTTTAAAAATTAATGACTTGCCTAACAAGAAAAGATATGATTCAAACATTAAACCTTTCTCAACAGAAAAGGCAACAAACTTGAGATGTTCAATCAAATCATTAATTGTTAGTAAGTATCTTTGAAAAAGGAAAGAAATTGATTTTGAAAACATTTGATTGAAAAGATTTGATTTGAAAAAGATTTGATTTTGAAAAACTTTGAAAACTTGAAAAAAAAAATTTGATTTTGAAAACAAAATCTTCCCTCTTGTGCCATCCTGGCGTTAAACGCCCAGAATGGTGCACATTCTGGCGTTTAACGCCCAGTGCACTACCTTTTTGGGCGTTAAACGCCCAACCAGGCACCCTGGCTGGCGTTTAAACGCCAGTCTGTCCTTCTTCACTGGGCGTTTTGAACGCCCAGCTTTTTCTGTGTAATTCCTCTGCTGCATGTTCTGAATCTTTAGTTCCCTGTACTATTGACTTGAAACTAGAACCAAGATCAAATAAACAATGCATGCAAGACACCAAACTTAAAATTAGACACTAGACTCAAACAAGAAACATAAAATATTTTTGGTTTTTATGATTTTGAAATTTTTTTTGTGCTTTTTCGAAAATTATATGAAAATAGAAAACAAAGGTTTCAGAATTCTCAATTTGGATTCCAGGAATCATTGCAATGCTAGTCTAAGACTCCGGTCCAGGAATTAGACATGGCTTCACAGCCAGCCAAGCTTTCAAAGAAAGCTTCGGTCCAAAACACTAGACATGGCCAATGGCCAGCCAAGCCTTAGCAGGTCATTGCTCCAATAGCAAGATTGATAGAGATCAACAAGCTCTTGTGATGATAAGTTGAAAACTCGGTCCAATAAGATTAGACATGGCTTCACAGCCAGCCAGATTTCAACAGATCATCATGAAACTCTAGAATTCATTCTTAAGAACTCTGAAGAAAAATACCTAATCTAAGCAACAAGATGAACTGTCAGTTGTCCATACACAAAACAATCCCCGGCAACGGCGCCAAAAACTTGGTGTGCGAAATTGTGATCACTACTTTTCACAACTCAAATAATCCCTAGTAATGGCCCCAAAAACTTGGTGCTCAATACCATGGCATATACACAACTTTGCACAACTAACCAGCAAGTGCACTGGGTCGTCCAAGTAATAAACCTTACGCGAGTAAGGGTCGATCCCAC
>NW_026264904.1:5605-9104 GCF_000817695.3 Arachis duranensis
TGAAGCTTTTTCGTGTAGAGACTCTTCTTGGAGTTAAACGCCAGCTTTGGTGCCAGTTTGGGCGTTTAACTCCCATTTGGGTGCCAGTTCCAGCGTTTAACGCTGGGATTTCTGAGGGTGACTTTGAACGCCGGTTTGGGCCATCAAATCTTGGGCAAAGTATGGACTATCATATATTGCTGGAAAGCCCAGGATGTCTACTTTCCAACGCCATTGAGAGCGCGCCAATTGGGTATCTGTAGCTCCAGAAAATCCACTTCGAGTGCAGGGAGGTCAGAATCCAACAGCATCTGCAGTCCTTTTCAGTCTCTGAATCAGATTTTTGCTCAGGTCCCTCAATTTCAGCCAGAAAATACCTGAAATCATAGAAAAACACACAAACTCACAGTAAAGTCCAGAAAAGTGAATTTTAACTAAAAACTAATAAAAATATACTAAAAACTCAACTCAAACTACTAAAAACATACTAAAAACAATGCCAAAAAGCGTACAAATTATCCGCTCATCAGCGTCCACCCCACAGTTTTTTTTTTTGAGAGAAATATGCTGAAGTGCTCCCCATACCATTCACAATTCTTTATACATCTACTTACTAAACACAAAAATGCAATTCATAGAAATGCAATATGATGTTATTCATCTACTACTAAACACAACATACATGTGACTAAGCTAACAATTGAGTTGTACAAACAAATTTATGTGAAACATCTACCTACAATGGTAACTCAAGTCACTTATTAAGCAAATTTAAAAGAGAATGGAAAGAGTTTACCATGGTGGGGTGTCTCCCACCTAGCACTTTTAGTTTAAGTCCTTAAGTTGGACATTTTGAGATGCTTGTTGTCATGGTGGCTTATGCTTGTGCTCATCCTTGAATTCCCAAGGATCCATGCTTCTCAATTGGTTGACAGAATTTCCAACCATCTTCATCAAGCTTGGGCAACGTTCTACCCAAGATATGAGTTCCCTTAGTTGGTCTTCACAAAGCGAGCCGGGATCCCATATCTTATCTTCACATCCGTCCGTTATTTGAGTTTCATGATGTTGTCGGATGAGTGGTTGACATAAAGGTGATTGACACATGGAATTCTCTTTATTTCGCCAATGCTTCCTTCCAAGCCCATATATGGTAATTTTCGTACCATCCTCATTCATACACCGTAGAGTCTTGGCCTTTATGATTTTTATACCGAAATTCCAACCACTACACAACTCTTTCCTATTCTTAATTCCACAAAGAGCTCTAAGTTGACCATCATTTTCAATTAAACCATATTCAAGTGAGAGAGTAAAGCTTAGGGATGAGAGTTTTACCCACTTGAAAGTCGATTTAGGGAGGGGGACCTCCCCACACTTAGACAATGCAAGGTCTACTTCTTTAGACTCTTCTTTGATTGTTTCCACCTCTTCACAAACTGCTTCAATTTCAACCTTTTCCCCTTTTTCACTTGGCTTGGTGTTGTCTTCAAGAACTTCATCTTGGCCAATGGGAGGTGATTCAATTTGGGATAGGAATTCATTGATGAATGAATCCATCTCTTGATCAACCTCTTCATATTCTTCAATTTCAATATACACCATGCCGTTTCCGTCTTCCTTGGGAGGTTGTGCACACTCTTTTATAATTTTAGCTTCATGTCCGAGGGAAGAGGATTCCATTGTAGAGAGAAACGCATCCACGATTGAATCCATCTCTTGATAAGCTTCTTCCAAATCTCCAACGATGGTATGCCTTGGAGGTTGCGCACCATCCTTAACATCAATATCAAGCTTCTTGGAAGAGTGCTCCATGATGCTACATTCCTGTGGGCTTTCCACGTCTCCCAAATCTTCAACCACTTCTTCCTTTTCTTCAATGATCATTGGCTCCTCCAATTGTTCCAACATAAAACTTGGCTTCTCCTTCTCTACCGTGTTGCCCGATATCTCCTTCATACTTTGCTCTTCTTTTGACTTTTCAAATGTTGTCATGGAAGTACCTTGAGTATTCAAACATTGGTGGGCTAAAGTGTGCACCACCTTGGTCAAATTGGTCACAAACTCAAGTGTATCCCGCTTCATGGCCTCTTGTTCTTGAAGTAACAAAGTGAGAGAATCGTCTGTTGGGGCTTGTGGTGGGTAAGGAGGTTCATCATTTTGGAGAGAGGGTTCATAATAGGAAGGTGGTTCTTCTTGGTGAAATTGTGGAGGTGGTGTGCATCGAGGTGGTTTTTGGTAGTAGTGATCTTGGAATTTTGGTTCCATGTATGGTTCATGTGGTTCAAAAGTTGGATGGTGTGTTGAATATGGATTGGGTTCATATGGAAGCGTTTGGTGAAAATAGGCTTGTGAGTATGGTTGAGAGTTATGTTGAGGGTATGGTTCATAGGCATATGGTGGTCGTTCTTGAAAGTCACAAGGTGATTCACCATAGCCATTGAATTGATATGCATCATAGAATGGCTCTTCTTCGTAGTGCATTGGTGGAGGTTGTTGCCATGAAGGTTGATCATATGCATATGGCTCCTCCCACCTTTGATTGTCCCATCCTTGATACACATCTTCATTGAAGTTCTCACCACCTACAACATAGTTGTAATCACACTCATAGCCAAAGTGAGAATTCATGGTGAAAAGAGAAAATAAAATTCTACAACTAGCAAATAGAGCAAAAAGCAAGATATTTACACTATTCACATATGTACAATAACCAATAACATAACACCATTGCAATCCCCGACAACGGCGCCATTTTGATGATTGGATTTTTGAAGGTTTAGAATTTCACTAATAAAATCTCGTTGTAAAGTATAGTTTCTAAACCAAACAATAATCCTTTCATACAAAAAGTTGTTTGTCACTAGTACAAACCCCTAAAATTTATAAACCGAAGTATTTAAACCTCGGGTCGTTCTCCCTAGGAATTGTAATGAAGTGTCTTGTTATTGGTTATGAGTTATTTTGGAGTTTTGGATAAGAAGCATGAAAAGTAAATGGTAATGAAAATAAACTAACAACTAACAAAGCTCTTGGCAAGATGTGAGAACTAGAAATCTGATGAGCGGATATTTTATACGCTTTTTGGGGGTAATTTCATGTAGATTTTAGCATGTTTCAGTTAGTTTTTAGTAGAATATTATTAGTTTTTAGGCAAAAATCATATTTCTGGACTTTACTATGAGTTTGTGTGTTTTTCTGTGATTTCAGGTATTTTCTGGCTGAAATTGAGGGAGCTGAGCAAAAATCTGACTTAGGCTGAAAAAGGACTGCTGATGCTGTTGGATCCTGACCTCCCTGCACTCGAAATGGATTTTCTGGAGCTACAGGAGTCCAATTGGCGCGCTCTCAACGGCGTTGGAAAGTAGACATCCAGGGCTTTCCAGCAATATATAATAGTCCATACTTTGAGCGAGGATAGACGACGTAACTTGGCGTTAAACGCCAAGTTCATGCTGCTGTCTGGAGTTAAACGCCAGAAAAACGTCATTATCCGGAGTTGAACGCCCAAAACACGTCA